>NW_023270513.1:14253730-14255240 GCF_011800145.1 Mirounga leonina
ACTGTTGAATCTCAGATCTGTACCTCTGAAACAAATAATGCAATATATGTTAAGAAAAAAAAAAGAAGAAGAAGAAGAAGGTATTGGGAGGGGAAGAATGAAGCAGGGGAAATCGGAGGGGTAGATGAACCATGAGACACGATGTACTCTGAAAAACAAACTGAGGGTTCTAGAGGAGAGGGGGGTGGGAGGATGGGTTAGCCTGGTGATGGGTATTGAGGAGGGCACGTTCTGCATGGAGCAGTGGGTGTTATGCACAAACAATGAATCATGGAACACTACATCTAAAACTAATGATGTAATGTATGGGGATTAACATAAGAATAAAAAAAACACCCCCCCCACAAAAAACTTAACAGCCAAAACAGAGATAATCCAATTAAAAATGGGCAGAAGAAATGCTCCAAAGAATACATACAATAGTTCACAGGCATATGAAAAGATGTTCATCATCACTTACCATTGGGAATTTCAATTCAAAACTACAATGTGATGTAACCTCATACCAGTCAGAATGGTTAAATTTAACAACACAAAAACAAAGATGTTGGGGATGATGTGGCAAGATAGGAACACCCATACCCCATTGGTAGGAGTGCAAACTGATGCAGCTACTGTGGAAAACAGTGTAGAGGTTCCTCTAATATTTAAAAATGGACTACAGTATGATACAGTAATTACACTATCAAGTATTTAACCAAAAAATACAAAAACACTAATTTAGAAGTATATATGTACTCCTATGTTTATAGCAGCATTATTTACAATAACCAAAGTATGGAAGCAGCCAAAGTCTCCACTGATTAATGAATGGATAAATAAATGGCAAGATTTCATTATTATTTATAGCTGAATAATATTCCATTGTGTGTATATATAATAATAAATAATAATGAAATCTTGCCATTTTCAATAACTTGGATAGAAGTAGAGAGTAAAATGTTCAGTAAAATAAGTCAGAAGAAGACAAATATCATATGATTTCATTTATATGTGGAATTTAAGAAGCAAAACAAAGGAGCAAAAGGAAAAAAAGAGGAAGAGACAAATCAAGAAACAGACTCTTAATGACAAAGAACAAGCTGATGGCTACCAGAGGGTAGGTGGTGGGTTAAATAGATGATGGGGATTAAGGAGTGCACTTGTGGGAGCACTGGTTGTTGTATGGAAGTATTGAATCACTGTATTGTACACCTGGTACTAATTGTATGTTAACAAACAGGAATTAAAATAAAAACTAAAAAAAAAAGAAAGAATACTGATTCTACATAAGTTCTTCCAGAAAATAAAAGGTAACACTTTTTAAGTTATGCATAATTTCAATGTTAACTAATTTCTAAGACAAAGAAATTATAAGACAAATACAGGCCAATATACTTCAAGAACTTAGATGCAAATATCTTTAGCAATATATAAGCATAGTTCATGAATAGATAAAAAAGAAAGTTGAAAGAAAGAAAGAAAAAGAAAGAAAGAAAGAAAGAAAGAAAGAAAGAAAGAAAGAAAGAAA
>NW_023270513.1:14255250-14335285 GCF_011800145.1 Mirounga leonina
AAAGAAAGAAAGAAAGAAAGAAAGAAAGAAAGAAAGAAAGAAAGAAAGAAATTATTTACAACATGAGAGATTTGTCATGAGAATGAAAGGTTAGCCCAACATTAGAAAAATAATCAATGCAATTCACCATGTCAAGAGACTAAAGAAGAAAAAAACAACATGTAATTGCTTCAATAGACATGGAAAAAGCATTTGACAAAACCTAACATCCATTCATGATAAAAACTCTCAGCAAATTAAGAACAGAAACTTTCTGTACCTGAATAAGGACATCTACAAAAAAACTACAGCTAACATTATACTTACTAATATAATATTGAATGATTTTCCCGTAAGTTCAGGGACAAGAAAGACAAGAGGACCCATTCTCACCACTGCTATTTGCATTGCACTGGAGGTTTTAGCCAGTGCAATGTGAGATGAAAAGGATTTTAAAACATACAGATTGGATAGGAAAAAATAAAACTCTCTATTTGTAGAAAAATGAGTGTCGGGGCACCTGGGTGGCTCAGTCGTTAAGCGTCTGCCTTTGGCTCAGGTCATGATCCCAGGGTCCTGGGATTGAGCCCCGCATCAGGCTCCCTGCTCCACGGGAAGCCTGCTTCTCCCTCTCCCACTCCCCCTGCTTGTGTTCCCTCTCTCGCTGTGTCTCTGTCAAATAAACAAAATCTTTAAAAAAAAAAAAAAAAGAAAGAAAAATGAGTGTCTACACAGAATACTGGAATTAATATGTGAGTTCAGCAAGGTCACAGGCTATAAGATCAATATGAAAAAATATTTTTATGTCTATATATTAGCAATCAACAATTGGAAAGTAATATTACATAAACTATACCATTTATAATAGCATAAAAGTACGTGAAGTCCTTAGATATAAGTCTAACAAAATATATGCAGGCTTTGTGTGATGAAACTAGAAAACACTGATGAAGAAATCAAAGAAGACATATATAAATGGAGAGATGTACTGCATTCATTCACTCATATTCAAATACTCAATATTATTAAGATATTAATTCTCTCCAGTATCAATCTATAGATTCAATTTAATTCCAATGAAATTCCTAGTAAAATATTTATAGCAATTGATAAGGTGATTCTACAATTGATACAACTGATAGAAAGGCAAAGGCCCTCTAATAGCCAAAATAACTCTTAAAAACAAAGTTGAAGGATTTGCAGTATCAGACGTCAAGACACTATAAAGATACACTAATCAAAACAATATGTTATTAAAGAAAAACAAATAGAGCAGTGGGACAGATTATAGTTTCAGAAATATAGTCAACTGACTTTTTACAAAGTAAGAAAGGCAATTCAATAAATAAAGAATAGACTTTTCAACAATGTGTGGTATAAAAATTGTGTATCCATGTGGAAGAAAATGAACTTCAACCCATTCCTTGAAGCATACACAAAGAGTAAGTCAAAATGGATCATATATCAATGTAAAACCTAAAACCATAAAATTGTAGAAAAACATAAAAAAGAATAAAAATTTTGAGACCCTTTGCTAGGCAAAGATTTCTTAGATTTGATACTAAAACTACAATCTATAAAAAATGGACTTCATCAAAATTTAAAATGTCTGCTCTTGTAAAACACTTTAAGAGAATGAATAGACCAGCCACAGGGTGGGAGGAAATATTTGCAAATCTTGTATCTGACAATGGACTTGTATCTAGTATAAGTGATTCTTAAAATCGAATAATAAGAAAAACAATTTTTGAAAGTGCAAATGTTTTGAATGGATACCTCACCAAAGAAGATATACTGATAGGAAAAAAATCCCATGATAAAAATGCTAGATACCATTAGTCAACAGGGAAACCCACATGAAAACCACAATAAGATGTAACTGAACTCTGTTATGGACTGAATGTTTTATCCTAAAATTTGTATTTTGAAACCCTAATACCCAATTTTATGTTATTAAAAGGTGCAACCTTTGGAAGGTAATCCCTTATGAATGGGATTAGTGCCCTTGTAAAAGATATTCTAGAGAGCTCTCTTGCCCTATTTCCACCATGTGAGGATATAATGAGAAGATAGTCATCTAAGAACAAGGAAGTGGGCCCTCAGACTATTATCTGCTAGCACCTTAGTCTTAGACTTCTCAGCCTCAGAAACTGTGAAAAGGTAAATGTTTGTTGTTTAAGCTATTCAGTATGGCATTTTGTTATATCAGTCCAAAAGGACTAATGGCTAAACAAACAAACAAGAAAAACCTGACAAAACCAATTGTTAAAGAGAATGTGCAGCCATTGGAATGCTCTTACACCGCTAATTGGAACACAAAATCTTCAGTCACTTTGAAAAACAGTTTGGCTGTTTCCTATAAAGTTAAACATACACTTACCAAATAACCTAACACCCTAATCCTAGATCTTACCCAAGGAAATGAAAATACATGTTCACACAATACCAGTATGTGAATGTTTATAGCAGCTTTAATCATAATCTCCAAAAACTGGAAACCACCAAAATGCCCTTACAACTACAGAATGAATGAACAGACTTTGGTACATCCATTGAAAGGAATACTACTCAGCAATAAAAATGAAGGAACTACTGGTACTTGCAACAACATGAGTGAATTGCAAATACATTATTTCATGTGAATAAAGCCAGCTTCAAAAAAAACTTCATACTCTATTATTTCATTTGTGTGACATCTTGGAAACAGCAAACTGTAGGAGCAGAACACAAATCAGTGGTTGCCAGGGGCAGGAGATGAAGGGAAGAATTTTGTTCAAATGGCCAAAACTTTTGGAATGATGAAAATGTTCTATGGTTGTGGTTACATGACTGTATGTGTTTATCAAAACTTATAGAAGTGTACCCTCAAAATGGCATTTTATTATATAAAAAGTATTCTTCAAAAACCTGACTTATATAAAAGACCATCATACAGGCCAAAAGAAAGGAAATACATATACATGGACATACAAAGTATGGACAATAATGGAGGGTAGGGGCACCTGGGTGGCTCAATCATTAAGCATTTGCCTTCAGCTCAGGTCATGATCCCAGCGTCCTGGGATCGGGCTCCCTGCTCCGCGGGAAGCCTGCTTCTCCCTCTCCCACTCCCCCTGCTTGTGTTCCCTCTCTCGCTCTCTCTCTGTGTCAAATGAATAATAAATAAAACCTTAAAAAAATATAATGGAGGGTAATGTCAAGAGGGTTGAGGATTGTATAGGGAAGTACAAAGAGTAAATTTTGCAAAAGGTCATTTTGAGGCTCAAGGAAGAATATTTAAAGGACAGGAAACTTTTGTGACTAAACCAACCTTGTTAATTTGGTTATGGGTGTGGGTGTTTATGTATTGATTATATAGGAACACCTGAAATCCTTTTAGCAATAGCCTGTTATGTCACCTGATTTTCCTTCCCACTGAAATACTGAATCATGTCCTTTCAGAGTATCTGTGCAGCACAAGCAACATATTTCCTGTAATAGTGCAGAGCATCCTAAAATGTGAGGCCCAGAGGGATTGCTATGATATGCTAACTCTAGGGTCAGCCGCTCTACCTGAATAAATTTTGATAGCTACCCTCAGAAAGGAGCACATTCAAATTTAGATATTTAATTTTTTTAATTTAATTTTATTTTTAAAAAGATTTTATTTACTTATTTGAGAGAGAGAGAATGAGTTGGGGGAGAGGCAGAGGGAAAAGGAGACTCCCTGCAGAGCAGGAAGCCCAACTCAGGACTCGATCCCAGGACCCAGGAATCATGACCTGAGCCAAAGGCATATGCTTAACTGACTGAGCCACCCAGGCACGCTTCAATTTTTACATTAAAGTAAAATTAACATACAATGTTATACTAGTTTTAGGTGTACAAAAGATTGATTGAACAATTCTATACATTACTCAGTGGTCATCACCATAAGTGTAGTCACCAAACAACATTATACAATATCATTGACCATATTCCATATGCTGTACTTTTCATCTTTGTGAATAATTTATTTTATAACTGGAAGTTTATACCTCTCAATCCCTTTTATCTACTTCACCATTCTTCCACCCACCTCTTCTCTTGCAACTAGGAGTTTCTTCTCTGTATTTTTAGATGTGTCTTTTAAATGTGCCACAGTAGAACTTAAATTACTTATTAAATGGCAGAAAAATTACTTACCTTTCTTAAATGTATTTTACTCACATTAGTTAACATATAAGAGGAAAAGAAATCATTATCTGAGTGCTCTTAGACTTATTTTTCTTTGGAATGTGTTTGACATGTGTATGGCTAAGAATGTATATTTGGGGAAGACAATATCTTTAAAATGTAACATTCATATTCTATATCACAAACAAATATGCTGTATATGTAGATTTACTAAATACTGACTTTGGAATTAGTTTCTTAAAGTAAAATGTAATGCTGCTTCTTACATACTACCTTTTGTAGTTTCTTATGACCATTTAGGCCTATGCTACAGACTGATTATCACATTAGCACATTTCACATTATCACAAATTCAAGATGAAAGTATTTCAGATAAAAGGCAACACTTTAAATTTATTTGAAGAAAAAGTTAGCCATAATACCTGTCTGCTTAGTAACTAATACCCTTCCCTACATGCCATTACTAATTACCCCACTGCCTAATCTTAATTATACCTCTTTTTTTGGAAGGTGAATTAACAGTTGAAGAGCTAGAATTATTTATTAATACATTGTTTATGCATATAATTTATTTACCCTGCCTATGTCCCAGAATGATTTGAGAAGCCACATTGTTTATACTTATTGGAGCAAAGAAATGGGAATTAAATAAATGACTCAAATTAACAGAAGTTAAATTATCCAAGATGCCATCCATCCTCTTTTCTTGGAATACACCAAGTTTGTAAAAACCAGCTGGTTGCCTCTACAATATACCATCTCCTTCGACCTTCCTTCCCTCCTTTTCCAATTCCCCCCTGCTTCTGTCTTCCCATTTCCTTCTTTCCCCATTCTATGCTCAGTTTCTCTCAGCTCCTTTGCACTCTCTGCACTCTCTTATTCCACTCTTGCTCCCTCAAAAACCCAGTCTCTCTCCTTTGCACTCTCTCCTTACTACTTCATTTTCTTCTCACCAGGCCCAGCCCCCTAACCCTTTATCAACTTCTCACTCACTCCTTGTATCTTCCCTGATCTCCCACTCTCCAGTTCCTCTCCTCTTAAGCCCTCATCTGATTTGGAGAACACTCATCTAGTGTCTTCCTAATACCACTTTGATTACTACATATTTGCTTCCACTATGTCCTATCTACCTGCCATCTAGTGTGTCTTTTTATTATCTGAAGCTAAACTTATTCCAAAGTGGCCATACCACTGGGCATATCAAACTCCAGCTACTTGCCTCTCATAGCATATGACACATCATGCTTTGACAAAATTCCATTCAGACATAAACCATAGTTATTTATGCTCTGATTGCTATTCTCCTTACAAAAGAATATGATATAAACATGAAATGTTACAACTGAGTATGTTTAATAAAATGGATATGAGAACATATTATATGCTAAATAAGTCAATTTCCAATTTTATTAAGGTGGCAGAAGTAATATTCCCTTGCTGACCAACAAGCATGGTTTTAATATAAGGAATTTAATATAATGTATCACGTCTCCAGATACGACTCTTGATTCCATTGAAGTGATTTGTGTATTATCCAGTTGCATATGAAAACCTTCTAAATCAGTTCTAATCATATTTTAGGTGATGATTTATATTGCCTAGATAAGACAGCAATGTGAAACCTGAATATATTTCTCTTTTAGAATTGGGGGTAGCTAAGCTATAGAAAGGATAGAAATTATCAATAATTTATGTAAAAGGAAAAAGAACGTGGGCACAGAGGATTTTACAGGCACAGAAAATACTCTGTATGGTATTATAATGATGGATACCCATTATTATACATTTTTCCAAACATATAGAATATACACCACTGAGGGTAAATTCTAAGGTAAACTATGGACTTTGGACTTTGGGTAATTATGATGTGTCAATGTAGGCTCATCCTTGGTAAAAAAAAAAAAAAAAAAAAAAAAAAAAGGAACATTCTGGTGATGTTGATAATGGGGAAGGCTATATGTATGTGTGGGGAGAAGAAGTGTGGCCATTTTCTATTAAAACCATTGACAATGTAGTGGCTGTCATAAAATCTTTACTATATCACTTGTCTCGACAATATTGAGCTTCAGTAACCTGAAAAAAGTAAAGTACATGTGATCAGCAAAAATTTTAATCCTGCCATTAGCAAATAAGCAGGGACCATCAGACTATTAGGCCTACATAATGGCCCACCCATAAAAACCATCTTCTATTCACAAAGGGCATGCTCAGTCCATTTACCTACCCATCATATGCTTTTCTTCCTAGCATGTTGAATCTCCTATTACAGAGAGATTTCAGGTACATGTTATGGTAACTTTATACAAATGACTAGATAGGTGAATGGAGTCTTTAGAATGTAATCTATTTAGTCCTTGCATCCATGTTAACTCCCCAAATAATGATATTTATCAATACTAATTGTGTTCCTCTGATATGGTTATCCATCTACTCAGGTCTGAATTACTATTACCCATTTATTTAATCTGCACTATAGAAATAGAATAATGTAATATTGATCTAAACCTGATTAGAACTAGCACTAAAACCTTTATCAGAAACACAAGGCTCTGCCTAGATAAGATCATCTCTATCTAGCATAAAAGCTAATACGTTTGCAATTTTAAAAGAAGATTACATTTATTTTTCTACTTGTACTTCTAAAAATAATCTGTATTTTGATTTACATGCCTAATTGATAAATTGGATTTAGATGTATTGTATATGGTATGTCCCATTTACTTGAATATAGATCCTGATTTAGAAATATTTATTCTTCATGATAAATAATCCAATCTTGTTTTTAGAGATAAAAATCAAGCTTCCAGAAAATATTTAATCAATATGGCCTTATAACCATTATAGAAATGAACTATAAATCATCATAGACACATGTTCTAGTAGGTCTTATTTTCTCAGTCATTGGGAAGAAGAACTTGTTTATAGCTAAAATATTGTTTCCTGCTTTAGTCTGTACTAGAACTAAATGAATAAAATAAATAAGGATAATTTATAGAAAGAAAAACATGAGTAAAATATCATAATATATAATTTGTTTTACATTGTCAGTACTTTTCCCTATTGAGCTTGATTTGTCAGTATCATGGTCAAATGCCATGCTACAAGAAGTCTGGCATAATCCCAAAGGACAGATTAGAGAATGACAACTCCCAGGTATTTAACTGTCTTCCAGCCCCTGTCAGAATCTCCAGAATGTCTTTTTCTAAAATAGACTTGGAGAGGAGTATGGGGGACAGGAACTCCTAAACTAAAAAGGCATAGATACTTGTCCCCAAAGTCTTGGAGCCTTTATTTTTTTTTAAACACTGGGAGTCTTTAAAGTCAGAAAAGCTCACTCTGTGCATAGTATGTCAAGAAAGGTCTTAACAACCCTGTTGCCAGAAATGTTTATCTACAAACTTCTGTCAGCAACTAGTCTATTTGGGATATTCCCCCACTGTAACATTTCATCCAGGATCAGTTGCCCTGCTGTAAAATGCTCAAAGATATCTTTGCCAAACCCTACCCTCCATCCTTTTACTGTTACTTCCTGCCCATTTTAACAGATAAAATTTTATTGCCACAGAAGATTCCTTTACTATTTGGTCCCTCTGGGCCTAATCTCTGTCAGACATAATCTTTGTCTAACCTGCTACTTTTGAATATTTATTTATGTTATCCTCTTTCTTGACCCAACCTGGGACGAACTCCACAGGGAAGATCCTAACCCCCATCCTGGTGCAACCCTGTCTCACATAGTCATTCCGTGTAGAAATAGAAATTAGCTGCTAATGGCCTTGTTTTGGCCATATGGTTTATGAGATCTTTCCTTCACAATGTCCTAAGTATGCTTAAGAAAAGGAATCCTCAAGAGTTTCACTCTGATTCTGCTAAATTCTGCTCTGTTCACCTGAGACTTGCCAACATAATTGACACTCATTAGCTTTTATTGGGTGGTGCTGTGCTAGTCCAACAGTTGTAAATTTCATTAACTCTGTGTCACCACAGCACTGATCCAATGACATTTAAAATATCTAGTATTATGATATCTCACAGATTGTTGTCAAGCTCAAGTAAAAGAATACACATACAAAAGCTTTGAAAGAATAAACTATTACAGAAATACAAATAATTATTATGCAATTTAATTACTTTTCTGCTTCAATGGATCATTTTTCCAATTGATCTTCATAGCCATTCTGAATATCTGATATAGGAATTAAAGAATTAATAATGTGTATTATAATGTGAAATCTGCAATATTTTGTTTTTCTTGGTATAGGTGAAGTAAAAGAATTATTCTATAACACAATAATAGTAGAGAACTGTAACAACACACTCACAGCAATAGACAGATCATCTAACCAGAAGATCAACAAGGAAACCAGGACTTTGAATGACACACTGGACCAGATGGACTTCACAGATATACTCAGAGCATTCCATCCTAAAGCAAAAGAATACACATTCTTCTTGAGTGCTCTTGGAACTTTCTCCAGAAGATCACATACTGGGTCACAAATCAAGTCTCAACTGATACCAAAAGATTGAGATTATTCCCTGCATATTTTCAGACCACAGTGCTTTGAAACTGGAACTCAACCACAAGAAGAAATTTGGAAGGAACTCAAACACTTGGAGGTTAAAGAGCATGCTGCAAAAGAATGAATGGGTCAACCAGGAAATTAAAGAAGGACTTAAACAATTCATTGAAACTAATGAAAATGAAAACACATCAGTTCAAAACCTATGGGATACTGCAAGGCTGTCCTAAGAGGGAAGCACATAGCCATCCAAGCCTCTCTCAAAAAAGTAGAAAAATTCCAAATGCACAAGCTAACCTTAAACCTAAAGGG
Source organism: Mirounga leonina (assembly GCF_011800145.1). NCBI lineage: Eukaryota > Metazoa > Chordata > Mammalia > Carnivora > Phocidae > Mirounga > Mirounga leonina. The sequence goes on from NW_023270513.1 coordinate 14,264,220, forward strand.
CCTGGAGAAATAACAGCAAATAAATCCTAAGCCAACCAGGAGAAGAGAAATAATAAAGATTAGAGCAGAAATCAATGAAATAGAAACTAGAACAGTAGAATATATCAATGAAATTAGAAGCTGGTTCTTTGAAAGAATAAGATCAATAAACATCTGGCGAGACTTATCCAAAAGAAGTGAAAGGACCGAAATTAATAAAATTATGAATGAAAGGGGGAGAGATCACAACTAATACCAAGGAAATAGAGACAATTGTTAGACAATATTATCAACAACTATATGCCAACAACTTAGGCAATCTGGAAGAAATGGATGCAGTCCTGGAAACTTATAAACTACCTAAACTGAAACAGGAAGAAATAGAAAATCTAAACAGAGCAATAACCAGCAAGGAAATTGAAGCAGTAATCAAAACCCCCCAACACACAGGAGTCCAGGGCCAGATGGATTCCAAGGGGAATTCTACCAAACATTTAAAGAATAAATAATACCTATTCTACTGAAGCTGTTTCAAACTATAGAAATGGAAGGAAAACTTCCAAACTCGTTCTATGAGGCCAGCATTACCTTGATCCCAAAACCAGACAAAGACCCCATCAAAAAGGAGAATTACAGACCAATATCCCTGATGAACATGGATGCCAAAATACTCACCAAGATCCTAGCCAGTAGGATCCAACAGTACATTAAAAGGATTATTTGCCACGACCAGGCAGGATTTATTCCTGGGATACAAGGGTGGTCCAACATTCATAAATCAATCAATGTGAAAACACATTAATAAAAGGTAAGAAACATATGATCCTCTCAATTGATGCAGAAAAACCATTTGACAAAATACAGCATTCTTTCTTGATTAAAACTCTTCACAGTGTAGGGATAGAGGGAACATAACTCAATATCATAAAAGCCATCTAAGAAAAGCGCACAGTGAATATCATTCTCAAGGGGAAAAACAGAGCTTTTCCCTTAAGGTCAGGAACACAACAGAGATGCCCACTCTCATCACTATTGTTCAACATAGTACTAGAAATCCTAAATGTGAGACAGGGAACCATCAAAATCATAGAGAAGAATACAGGCAGTAAGTAACCTTTCTGACATTGGCCATAGCAACTTCTTACTAGATAGGTCTCCAGAGGCAAGGGAAACAAGAGCAAAAATGAACTATTGGGACCTCATCAAGATAAAAAGCTTCTGCACAGCAAAGGAAACAACAAAACCAGAAGGCAGCCTACAGAATGGGGGAAGATATTTGCAAATGACATATCTGATAAAGGGCTAGTATCCAGAAACTATAAAGAACTCATCAAAATCCACACCCCAAAACTAAATAATCCAGTCAAGACATGGGTAGCTCCCCCCTCTCATGTGCTCTCTCTCAAATAAATAAATAAAATCTTTAAAAAAAAAAAAAAAGGGCGCCTGGGTGTCTCAGTTGGTTAAGCGACTGCCTTTGGCTCAGGTCATGATCCTGGAGTCCCTGGATCGAGTCCCGCATCGGGCTCCCTGCTCGGCAGGGAGTCTGCTTCTCCCTCTGACCCTCCCCCCTCTCATGTGCTCTCTCTCAAATAAATAAATAAAATCTTATAAAAAAAAAAAGACATGGTTAGAAGACATGAACAGACATTTTTCCAAAGAAGACATACAAATCGCTATGAGATACATGAAAAAATGCTCAAAATCACTCATCATCAGGGAAATACAAATCAAAACCACAATGAGATACCACCACACACCCGTCAGAATGGCTAAAATTAATAGCTCAGGAATCAACCAATGTTGGCAAGGATGTGGAGAAAGGGGAACACTCGCATTGTTGGTGGGAATGAAGACTGGTGCAGCCACTCTGGAAAACAGTATGGTGATTCCTCAAAAAGTTAAAAATAGAGCTACTTATGACCCAGCAATTGCACTACTGGGTATTTACCTCAAAGATACTGATGTAGTGAACAGAAGGGGCACATACACCCCAGTGTTCATAGCAGCCATGTCCACAATAGACAAACTGTGGAAGGAGCCAAGATGCCCTTCAACAGATGAATGGATAAAGATGTGGTTCATATATACAATGGAATATTACTCAGCCATCAGAAAGGATGAATACCTACCACTTGCATCAACATGTATGGAACTGGAGGGGATTATGCTAAGTGAAATAAGTCAAGCAGAGAAAGACAATTATCATAGGGTTTCACTCATATGTGGAACATAAGCAATAGCACAGAGGACATTAGGGAAAGGAAAAGAAAACTGAAGGGGGGAATATCAGAAGAGGAGACGAACCATGAAAGACTATGGACTCCAGGAATCAAACTGAGGGTTTCTGAGGGGAGGGGTGTGGGGGTTGGGTTAGCTAGGTGATGGGTATTAAGGAGGGACATGTAATGAGCACTGGGTGTTATATGCAAATAAGGAATCATGGAACACTACATCAAAAACTAATGATGACTAACATTACGGTGAGTAATAAAACATGATGTCAGCATACATGAGATTGTTTTCTTAATTTTATTTCAGATTGTTCATTGTCAGTATGGAGAAATACACATTTTTGTACATTGATCTTGTATTCTGAAATTTTGCTTAATTCATTTGTTACTATTATAGGCTTTTGGCAGATTTATTATGCTTTTCTATACATAAGATTATGTACTCTATAAATAGAGATATTTACTTTTTCTTTCAAAAAATAAAAGCACACTAATGTATATAAATAGTAGACTACAGGAAGCAGAAGATTGGATCAGGGAGTAGTAAAACAGGGTAATGGAGAGCAATGGAGCTGAACAGGAAAAACAAAAAAGAATAATAAAAAATGAGAATAGGTTAAGGAAACTCAGTGACTTCTCCCAGAAGGAGGAGAGAGAGAAAAACAGGTAGGAAATGTATGTGAGGAAAGAAATAATAGCTGAAATCTTCCCAAATTTTGGAAAGGAAATTGACACTCAGATCCAGGAGGCAAAGAGAGACCCAAATAAAATCAACCCAAGGAGGTCCACAACAAGACACATAATAATGAAAGTGGCAAAAAGTAGTGATAAAAAACAATGTCTTTTCATGTCTTCTGCCCATTTTTAATAGGATTATTCATTTTTGGAGTGTTGAGTTTTAGAATATCTTTACATATTTTAGATGTTAATCCTTTATGTGATATGTCATTTGCAAATATCTTCTCCCATTCCATAGGTTGCCTTTTAGTTTTGTTGATTGTTTCCTCTGCTGTGCAGAAGCTTTTTATTTTGATGAAGTCCCAATATTTTATTTTTGTTTTTGTTTCCCTTGCCTCAGGAGACCTATCAAAAAGAAGTTGCTATGATTTATGTCAAAGAGGCTACAGCCTGTGTTCTCCTCTAGGATTTTAATGGTTTCCTGCCTCACATTTAGGTCTTTCATCCATTTTTAATTTATTTTTTGTGTATGGTGTAAGAAAGTCGTCCGGTTTCATTCTTTCACATGTCACTGTCCAGTTTTTCCAACTCCATTTGTTGAAGAGACTGTCTTTTTTCCATTGGATATTCTTTCCTGCTTTGTCAAAGATTAACTGACCATATAGTTGTGAGTTCATTTCTGGATTTTCTTTTCTGTTCCATAGATCTATGTGTCTATTTTTTGTGCCAGTGCCATACTCTCTTGAATACTACAGGTTTTTAATATGACTTGAAGTCCAGAATTATGATGCCTCCACCTTTACATTTCTTTCTCAATGTTGCTTTGGCTATTCACGGTCTTCTGTGGTTCCATACAGATTTTTGAATTTTTTGTTCTAGCTGTGTGAAAAATTCTAGTGGTATTTTGATAGGTATTGCATTAACTGTGTAGATAGCTTTGGGTAGTACAGATATTTTAACAGTATTTGATCTCTTAATCCATTCCATGAGCATAGAATCTTTTCCCATTTCTTTGTGTCATGAATAGGCATTTTTCTATAGAAGATACACAGATAACCCACAGACACGTGAAAAGATGCTCAACATCACTCATCATCAGAGAAATGTAAATCAATGAGATATCACCTCACACCAGCAGAATGAATAAAATCAACAACACAAGAACAATAAGCGTGGGTGAAGATGTGGAGAAAGAGGAACTCTCTTACACTGTTGGTGGGAATGTGAACTCAGGCAGCCACCATGGAAAACAGTATGGAGGATCCTCAAAAAGCTAAAAATAGAACTACCCTACAATCCAGCAATTGTACTACTAAATATTATACTAATTCAAAGAGATACATGCACCGCAATAGTTATAGCAACATTATCTACAATAACCAAATTATGGAAACAGCCCAAGTGCCCATCAAATGATGAATGGATGAAGAAGATGGATAAAAGATGAATGGATATATCCATATATATCCTATGGATAAAGAAGATGTGGGATATGTGTATATATATCTCCAATGGAATATTTCTCAGCCATAAAAGAAGAATGAAATCCCGCCATGTGCAACAACTTGGATGGAGCTAAAGATTATTATGCTAAGTGAAATATGTCAGTCAAAGAAAAACAAATACCATATGATTTTACTCATATGTGGAATTTAAGAAACAACACAAATGATCATAGGGGAAAAAAAGAGAGAGGGAAACCAAGAAACAGACTCTTAACTATTGAGAACAAACTGATGGTTACCAGAGGGGAGGTGGGTGGAGGGATTAGTTAAATAGGTGATGGAGCTTAAGGAGTGCACTTGTTATGATGAGCATGAAAGTGTTGTATGAAAATGTTGAATCACTTTCAACATTACACTATGAAATTAATATTACACTTTATGTTAACTAACTGGAATTTAAACAAAAACTTTAAGAAAAAGTCGTGATAGAGAATTTTGAAATCAGTGAGAGAAAAGGAAAAATAAAAAGCTACATACAAGGGAAACCCCATAAGATTATCAGCTGATTTTTCAGCAAAGAATGTGCAGGCCAGAATCGAGTGGTATGATATATTTAAAGTGCTGTAAAGACAAAACCTGCAACCAAAACCACTCTATCCAGCAGGGCTATCATTCAGAATACTAGAAGAAATAAAGAGTTTCCCAGAAAAACAAAAGTTAAAGGAGTTCATCTCCACTAAATCAGCATTACAAGAAATGTTAAAGGGAATTATTTAAAAGGAAGGAAAAGACCATAACTAGGAATAAGAAGATAGGAAACAAAAAATTTCACAAGAATATATAAACAAAATATAATTAGTAATCACTTATAAAACCAGTAAGGAGATTAAAGCACAAAGGCAGTAAAATCAATTATATTTATAAAAAATCAGTCAGAGATTTACAACATAAAAGTATGTAAAGTATTACATCATATACATAAAATATGGGAGGAGAAGTAAAAATTAAATGCTTTGAAAATTAACCAACAATCAAAATAATACAGACCACTATATGCATAGGATATATATAATATATCAATATAATATAATCTAACATAATATAATATATAATGGTATATAATATATAATGGCAACCACAAATCAAAAACCTGTAACAGATATACAGAAAAAAAAAAAGGAGAAAGTAATCCAAGCATATCACTAAAGAAGAACATCAAACCACAAGGGAAGAGAGAAAGAGAAAAAAGGGACAAAGAAAACTACAAAAACAAGAGTAAAACAAGTAACAAAATGGCAATAAGTATGCATCTATCAGTTATTACTTTAAATGTAAATGGACTAAATACTCCAATAAAAAGACATATGGTAACTGACAAGATCAAAAAGCAAGACCCATCTACATGCTGCCTACAAAAAACTCATTTCAGACCTAAAGACATATGCAAATTGAAAGTGAAGCGATGGAAAAATATCATGCAAATGGAAATGAAAAGTGAGATAGCAATCCTATATCAGGCCAAATAGACATTAAAACAAACACTGTAACAAGAGATAAGGAAGGAAACTATATAATCATAAAGAGAACAATCAACAAGAAAATATAACAACTGTAAATATTTATGCACCCAAAATGGATGCACCCAAATACATAAAGCAACTATTAACAGACATAAAGGAAGAAATTAACAGAAATACATTATTAGTAGGGGACTTTAACACCACACTTACATCAATGGATATATCATCCAGACAAAACCAATAAGTAAACAGTGTGCTTTGAATGACACATTAGACCAGATAAACCTAATAGATATATACAGAACACTCCATCCAAAAACAACAGAATATATATTTTCAAGTATACATGAGATTCTCCAGGTAGGTCACATGTTAAGTCACAAAACAAGTCTCAACAAATTCAAGAAGATTCCAATAATACCATGTATCTTTTTCAATATCAATAATATGAAACCAGAAATCAGCCACAAGAAAAAAATCTGGTAAGAACACAAATACTTGGAGTATAACATGCTACTAAACAATGAATAAGCCAACCAAGAAATCAAAAAGGAAATAAAAAATACATAAAGACAAAAGAAAATGAAAATATAGTGGTTCAAATTCTTTAGAATGCAGCAAAAGCTGTTCTAAGAGGGAAGTTTACAGCACCAAATGCCACTCAAGAAACAAGAAAAATTTCAAATAACCTAAACGTACACATAAAGGAGCTAGAAAAAGAACAAAACCCAAATCCAGTAGAAAAAAGAAAAAATAATAATGATTAAGGCAGAAATAAATGAAATAGAGGCTGAAAAAACAACAGAGGGGAGGGGGGCAGGGGAATGGGTTAGCCTGGTGATGGGTATTAAGGAGGGCATGTGTTGTAATGAGCACTGGGTGTTAAATGCAAATAATGAATCATGGAATACTACATCAAAAACTAATAATGTACTGTATGGTGACTAACATAACATAATAAAAAAATTAAAATTAAAAAAAAAAACAATAGATATCCATGAAAGCAGGGTCTGGTTTTTTGAAAATATCAACAAAATTGATGAAGTTTTAGCTGACTCATTATGAAAAAAAGAAAGGGGGGCAAGATGGCTGCAGAGTAGGGGACCTCGTTTCATCTGGTCCCTTGAATTTAGCTGGTATTTATCAAACCATTCTGAACACACACAAATTCAACCTGAGATGTAAGAAGATTTATCTGGATCTCTACAAGCAGAAAAACAACTACTTTTTGAAAGGTAGGAGGTGGGGAACCTTGAGTCTTTGGGGGAAATATTGGAAGTTAAACAGAGGGGGGAGGGAGCCTCCATAAGCCAGCCACTGGAAAGCTATTAAAATATAGGAGCAAAAAATCGGGACCCTTACAAATCTGCTCCAGTGAGAGACATCCCTTTCTGAAAAGGGAATGGGGTATGAATAGGGCAGAATTCTAGGTGGATCATTGTGGTCTCAGGATTCCAGGAGACTCAGAAAGAATGGGGGAGCCTGAACCGATAAAATGCCCAAGCAGTGGAGTAGGGAGACTGGTTATGGTCATCGAGCCCAAAAGGGACTCTCAGCTACAGTCACCATAAACTGTGAGCCAGGAGACTTCTCTCTGCCTGAGCACCCTGAAAAGGACTAGAAGGTATGGGCTATTTAACATCCCAGGGAAGATACAAAACGGCTTGTGCCCATGACAGGGCAACAGCTCTCAGGGTGGTGTGGCCCATGGAAGGACACTGGGGAGACACCCAGCTGTGAACTGGGAGCCGTGGAAAGGGAGCACACATGAGCCCACAGCCACTAGCAACTGCAAAGTCATAAAACAGAGATGTTCAAGCGTCCCTGGAACTCCCCAGGGGAGGTACAGCTGGCGGGAACCACAGGATTTGGCAGTTTGGCGCACAAAGGGGCCGAGCCTATGACTGGGCAACAGCTCTTAGGGCGGTGTGACCTCCAAAAGGACACTGGGGCAGCACCCAGCATGCCCTGGGAGCTGCAGAAGAGGGTGCATGTGTGAGCCCATGGCCACTAGCAATTAAAAGTCACAAAGTGCACAGGCACTTGAGGGTACCCAGAACTCCCCTGTGAGATTTGCAGGGGGCAGGAATAGTGCCAGTCTGTGGAGTTTGGTACACACAGAAGTGGAGACGGTTTGACTTGGAGTGTTTATTGAAGTAAGGGCACCGAGATCTTGCAGCTGTGGGCCAGAGATTCCAGCATGGCCCTATTTGCTCTGACCCTCTAAAGAGAAGCAGAAAGCCACCAGGAAACAAAACCCACACAGACAACCTGCTCATATTAACCCCATCCCTCTGATGAAGGGTGGGGCAACTCCACCTAGGCAAAGACGCCTGAGAAGCCGAGCAACAGGCCCCTCCCCCAGAAGACAAACTGGAAGAACAGGTGAATGATAAGCTTATTTCCCACAGAACTGTGAAACTCCAGTGCCAGGGGAAAATAATATAGGGAGCTCCAGGTGTTCTCTCATGATTCATTTATACTTCAGGCTAAAATTTTACATTTGTTTTTGTTTCTTTTCTTTTTGTTTGTTTCTTTCTTGTTTTTTTTTAACTGAACTGGAATTTAAGCATTTTATTATTTTCTTTTTTTAAATTTTATTATGTTATGTTAATCACCATACATTACATCATTAGTTTTTGATGTAGTGTTTCTTTTTTTTATCCTGTTGCCATTTGAAATAGATTCTTATTTCCCAAATTATGTTTTAAATCACTTTTTAACTTTTATTTTTTTACACCTATATTTTATAGATTTATGCCCCATACAAGCCTGTTTTTCACTCTATTCAATTATATATATATATTTTTTTCACTCTATTCAATTTATAACTTCCGATTTCTTTGCAATTTTGGAACATAGCATCTTCTAAAACACAGACCAAAAATCAACAAGAAACAGGCAGATTACCCTGCTTTGTCCACCCTGAAAAATTATTATCTCTCTCCCCCCTCTTTTTTATTGCTTTGGATCATCTTGGCTTTGTTTTCATATCTGTGGTAGTTTTTGACCACTTTGGATTTTTTCTAGGGTGCATTTTGCTTGGGTCATGGTTGATATTTTAGACTCTGTTTATTCTCTCAACCATCCCTCAACAGAATGACTAGGAGAAGGAACTCTCAACAAAAAGAACTTGAGACAATGTCCTCTGCCATAGAACTAATGAATATGGATATAAGCAAGATGTCAAAGATAGAATTCAGGCTAGCAATCATAAAGTCAATAGCTAGGCTTGAAAAAAGCATTAGTGACAATATAGAATCTTTAAGGGCAGAAATGATATCTAATAAGGCCAAACTTAAAAATGCTATGAATGAGATGCTGTCTAAACTTGATACTCTAACAGCCAGGGTAAATGAGACAGAAGCGAGAATCAGTGACCTAGAAGATAAGCTGATGGAAAGGAAGGAAATTGAGGAAAACAGAGATAGGCAGCTAGTAGCCCATGAAAATAGAGAGATTAATGATGCCATGAAATGTTCCAATGTCAGAATTATTGGGATCCCCAAGGGGGTGGAGAGAGAGAGAGAGGACTAGAAGGTATATTTGAGCAAATCACAGCTGAGAACTTCCCTAATCTGGGGAAGGAAACAAGTATTCATGTCCAAGAGGCAGAGAGGTCCCCTCCCAAAATCAATAAAAATAGATCAACACCCTGACATATAATAATGAAGCTTGCAAATCTTACAGCCAAAGAATCTATCCTGAGAATAGCTAGGGAGGGAAGCTTCCTTACATATGGAGGGAGGAATATCAGAATAACATCAGACCTATCCATAGAGACCTGGCAAGTGAGAAAGAGCTGGCAAGACATATTCAGGGTACTAAATGAGAAGAACATGCAGGCAAGAATACTTTATCCAGCAAGGTTGTAATTCAGAATGGATGGAGAGATAAAGAGCTTCAAGGACAGGCAGAAACTGAAAGAATGTGTGACCACCAAGCCAGCCCTGCAAAAAATATTAAAGGGGATTCTGTAAGCAAAGAGAGACCCAAGAGTAATATAGATCAAAAATTAACAGAGACAATCTACAGAAACAAGGACTTTACAGGCAATACAATGGCACTAAATTCATATCTTTCAATAGTTACTCTCAATGTAAATGGGATGAATGCTCCCATCAAAAGACACATGGTTTCAGATTGGATAAAAAAGCAGGACCCACCCATATGCCTTCTACAATAGACTCATTTTAGACCTAAAGACACCTCCAGATTGAAAGTGAGGGAATGGAGAACAATTTACCACACTAATGGACCTCAAGAGAAAGCTGTGGTAGCAATGCTCATATCAGACAAATTAGATTTTAAATCATAGACTATAGTAAGAGATGTAGAGGGACACTGTATCATACCTAAATGATCTCTACAACAAGATCTAGTAATTGTAAATATCTGTGCCCCCAATATGGGGGCAGCCAATTACATAAAAAAAATAATAACCAAAATAAAGAAACATATTGATAATAATACATTAAGAGTAGGAGACTTCAACACTCCACTCATAGCAATGGACAGATCACCTAAGCAGAAGATCAACAAAGAAACAAGAGCTTTGAATGACACATTGGACCAGATGGACTTCATAGATATATACAGAACATTCCATCTTAAAACAACAGAATAGTCATTCTTCTTGAATGCACCCGGACTTTTCTCCAGAATAGACCACATACTGGGTCACAAGTCAGGTCTCAACTGATACCAGAAGATTGAGATTATTCCCTGCATATTTTCAGATCAAAATGCTTTGAAACTGGAACTCAAAGATAAGAAAAATTTTGGAAGGAACTCAAGCACTTGGAAGTTAAAGAGCATTCTGCTAAAGAATGATTGGGTCAACCAGGAAATTAAAGAAAACTTAAACAGTTCATGCAAACTAATGAAAATGAAAACACATCAGTTCAAAACCTATGGGATACTGCAAGGCAGTCTTAAGAGGGAAGCACATAGCCATCAAGCCTCTCTCAAAAAATTAGAAAAATTACAAATGCACAAGCTAACCTTACACTTAAAGGAGCTGGAGAAAGAACAACAAATAAAGCCTAAGCCAACCAGGAGAAGAGAAATAATAAAGATTAGGCAAAAATCAATGAACTAGAAACTAGAAGAACAGTAGAACAGATCAACAAAACTAGAAGCTGGTTCTTTGAAAGAATTAATAGTACCTCTGAAACAAATAATACATTATATGTTTAAAAAAAAGAAGAAGATAGCAGGAGGGGAAGAATGAAGGGGGGGAAATCGGAGGGGGAGATGAACCATGAGAGATGATGGACTCTGAAATATAAACTGAGGGTTCTAGAGGGGAGGGGGGTAGAGCCTGGTGTTGGGTATTAAAGAGGGCATGTTCTGCATGGAGCACTGGGTGTTATAGGCAAACAATGAATCACGGAACACTACATCAAAAACTAATGATGTAATGTATGGTGATTAACATAACATAATAATAATGAAAAGAAAGAATTAATAAGATTGATAAACCTCTGGCCAGACTTATCCAAAAGAAAAGAGAAAGGACCCAAATTAATAAAATCATGAATGAAAAGGGAGAAATCATGGCTACTACCAAGGAAATAGAGACAATTATTAGAACTTAGCAGCTATATGCCAACAAACTAGGCAGTCTGGAAGAAACGGATGTATTCCTGGACACATAAATTACCAAGACTGAAACAGGAAGAAATAAACAACCTAGAAGAAATGGATAAATCCCTAGAAACATATAACCTACCAACAGGAAAAAATAGAAAATTTGAATAGACTGATTATTAGCAATGAAATTGAATCAGTAATCAAAAAATTTCAAACAAACTAAAGTCCAGGACCAGATGGCTTTACAGGTTCTATTGAACATTTGGGAAAAAGTTAACACCTATTCTTTTGAAACTATTCCAAAAATATAAGAGGAAAGGAAGATTCCAAATTCATTTCATAAGGCCAGTATTGCCCTGATACCAAAATCAGATAAAGACACTAAAACAAGTAAACAAACAAAAAACAACAGGCCAATATCTCTGGTGAACATAGATGCAAAAATCCTCAACAAAATATTAGCAAACCAAATCCAACAATACATTAAAAAAATCATTCACCACAATCAAGTGGGATTTATTCCCAGGATGAAAGGTGGTTCAATATTTGCAAATCAATCAATGTGATGCATCACATCAACAAAAGATAAAACCTATATAATTTCAATAGATGCAGAAAAAGCATTTGACAAAGTACAACAACAATTCATGATAAAAACCTTCAATAAAGTAAGTTTAAAGAGAACATACCTCAACACAATAAAGGCCATATATGAAAAACCCACAGCTAAAATCATACTCAATGGTAAAAAAAAATGAAAGCATATCCTCTAAGATTAGGAACAAGACAAGGATGTCCACTTTCACAATTTTTTCCAACATAGAAAGTTTTAGCCACAGCAAACAGACAACAAAACAAAATTAAAGGCATCCAAATTGGTAAGGAAGAAGTAAAATTTTCACTATTTGCAGATGACATGAAACTCTGTATAAAGCTGAAAGACTCCACCAAAAAACTACTGGAACTGATAAGTGAATTATTAAATTCACAGGCCACAAAATCAATATACAAAAATCTGTTACATTTCTATACACTAGTAATGAAGTAGCAATAAGAGAAATTAAGAAAACAATTCTATTTACCATTGCACCAAAAGTAATAAAATACCTATGAATAAACTTAACCAAGAAGGTAAAGCACCTCTACAGTGAAATCTTTAAACCAGTAATGAAAAAGATTGAAGATGACGCAACAAATGGAAAGATATTCCATGCTTATGATTGGTAGAAAAATATTATTAAAATGTCCATACTACTCAAAGCAATCTACAGATTTAAGCAATTTCTATCAAAATACCAATAGCATTTTTCATAGAACTAGAAAAAATAATCCTAAAATTTGTATTGAACCACAAAAGACCCTGAAGAACCAAAGCAATTTTGAAAAAGGAAAAAACTGGAGGTATTACAATCCCAGAATTCAAGATATATTACAAAGCTGTACTAATCAAAACAAGATGTTATTGACACAAAAGTAAATGCATAAATCAATAGAACAGAATAGAAAACCCAGAAATAAGCCCACAATTATACAATCAATTAATCTATGACAAAGGAGGCAAGAAAAAAGCAGCCTCTTCAACAAATGGTCCTGGGAAAAAATGGACAGCTACATGTAATAGAATAAAATTGGACCACATTTTTATACCATACACAAAACATAAACTGAAAGTAGCTTCAAACCTAAATGTCAGATCGGAAACCATAACATTCCTAGAAGAAAACATAAGCATCAATCTCTTTGACATTAACCGTAGAAAGACTTTTCTAGAGATGTCTTCTTTGGCAATGGAAGCAAAAGTAAATTTAAACTATTAGAACTACACCAAAATAAAAAGATTTTACATACTGAAGGTATCCATCCACAAAACAAAAAGACAATCTACTGAATGGGAGAAGGTATTTGAAAATAAGGGGTTAATATCCAAAATATATAAATGTTCAAGTAACATCTTCTTTCATTAAGATACAAGTATTTGTAAGGTATGTTTAGAAGCATATGGTTACAGTACTCTGCTTAACTCCTTAAACTTACACTGTGTATAAACCTTCTTACAAGCAACATCTTTTCATTATAAGTATACACAAACTGGTATGTAGACATAAATGAAAATAGCCCTATGTTTAACTCATTGAAAATACATGGTGTATAATCTTTAAGTAACATGTTCTTTCACTAAGATATGTTTGTGAAAGTATATGTGGAAGAATAAGTGACTAGCTGTATGCTTAACTCATTGACCCTACACTGTTCAAAACCATCCTTTAAGTAATATTTCTTTTCATTAAGGTATTCGTGTTTGTGAAGGTATGTATAGAATCACATGGGAATAGCCCTGTAGTTAGCTCATTGAAACTGTACTGTGGGGGCGCCTGGGTGGCTCAGTCGTTAAGTGTCTGCCTTTGGCTCAGGTCATGATCCCAGGGTCCTGGGATCGAGCCCCGCATCGGGCTCCCTGCTCCACGGGGAGCCTGCTTCTCCCTCTCCCACTCCCCCTGCTTGTGTTCCCTCTCTCGCTGTAGCTGTCTCTGTCAAATAAATAAATAAAATCTTAAAAAAAAAAAAAAAAAGAAACTGTACTATGTATAGACCATCTTTTATGTAATACTTTATTTCATTAAGATACAAGTGTTGATACAACTCTGTGTAAAACAAATGGAAATAGCTGTATGCTTAACTCACTGCGCATACACTGTGTTTTAACCCTCTTAAAAGAAACATCTTCTTTCCTTAGGATACAAGTGTTTGGAAACTTATGTGTACCAGCCTATGGTGAAATCTGCATTCTTAACTCATTGAAACTAGAGGATATATGAACTGTTTTCCAAGTATCATCTTTTTTCATTAAGATGAAAGTGTTTAGAAATATGTGGGTACAGGTACATGGGAATAGCCAAATGCTTAATTCATTGAAACTACACTGTGTATAAATCTTCTTTCAAGTAATATCTTTTATCAAGTCATAAATGTTTGCAAATGTGTAGTAGCAAATGGGAATAGTTGTATGCTTCACTCATTGACACTACATCATTCAAGTACCATTTCTTTCATTAAGATATAAATGTTAGTAAAGTTATGTTTAGAAGCATATGGGAAAAGCCATATGCTTAAATGTTTGAAACTACACTATATATAATGCATCCCTCAATAGACATCAGCTTTCATTAAAAATGTTCAGAAACCTGGAAAAAAATATATATATAAACAACTTATAACTCGATGCCAAAATACCCCCAAATAATACAATTTAAAAATGGATAGAAGACATGAATAGACATTTTTCCAAAGAAGACATACAGATGGCCAACAGACACATAAAAAGATGCTTCACATCACTCATCATCAAGGAAATGCAAATCGAAACCACAATGAGATGTCACCTCACACCTGTCAGAATGGCTAAAATCAGAAACACAAGAAACAAGTGGTGGAGAGGATGTAGAGAAAAAGGAACACTTGTGTACTGTTGGTGGGAATGCAAACTGGTGCAGCCATTATGGAAAACAGTATGGAGGTCCCTCAAAAAATTAAAAATAGAATTACCATGAGATCCAGCCATTCTAGTACTAGATATTTACCCAAAGAAAATGGAAAAGATATATGCACTCCTATGTTTATGTTTATTTCAGCATAATTTACAATAGCCAAACTATGGAAGGAGCCCAAGTGTCCATTGATAGATGAATGGATAAAGAAGATGTGGTATATATATATATGTATACACACAATGTAATATTACTCAGCGATAAAAATGAATGAAATCTTGTGATTTGCAACAACATGGTTGAATTTAGAGGGTATAATGTTAAGTGAAATTAGAGAAAGACATACCATATAATTCTACTCGTATGTGGAATTTCAGAAACAATATAAATGAGCAAAGAAAAAAGGAGACAAACAAAAATACAGTCTCTTAAATACAGACAACAAACTGGTGGTTGCTAGAGGAGAGGTGGGTGGAGGGATGGGTGAAATAGATGAAGGGGATTAAAAGTACACTTATGATGAGCACGGTGGAATGTGTAGAATTGTTGAATCATTTTTTACATTTGAAACTAATATAACACTATGTTAATTTACTTTAATTCAAAAATAATAAAATAACATGACCAATTTTTTGCTAAATCTAATGGTTACATTGACTTCTCTCTTACCAAAATGCCTCTTCTCCTTTTACTTTCTAAAACACTGTTCTGGTTTTCCTTCAATCTATAAGGCCATTGCTTCATTGTTTTTTTTTTGGGGGGGGGGCAATTCTACTTCTCTTGTAAGTCCCTTAAATATTGGTGTTTCTTAGTGTTTTACCCTCAGCCCTTGAGGTTTCTCATTTTACACTCTCTTCTTCATGTGATCTTATTCTTATATGCTACTATGTCACAAATTTTATTATCAATGCAGATTTCTCTTCTAAACTATTTGATACCTCTACTTGAGATTCTCTCAGGCTACTCCAGTTCAACACATCCAAAACTGAATTCACCAACCTTCATATCTAAACCCAAAGTGCTAGAACTGCTCCCTTCCCTTTGTTTCTCTTCTACCTTGTTGTCCTAACCCAGAAACCTAGATATCAACCTTCACTCTTCTTTGTTCACTAAACTTCTGAACATTTGCTAGACATGATCAGCCATTTTATAACTCTGCTTTTACAAATAGTGATTCGGGTGCCTAAAAAGTTCTCCCTTCTTCCTCTTTACTTAGGACTTTTCCTACTTATCTCACCCAGATTGACTCTTGATGATCTGATATTAAATAGCAACCCAGGACTTTACTTCTCTATGCTTCCATAACAGCTAGTTTATATCTTTGCTGTGATAATTACCCCATTGTTTCATTCACTTCTCTGTGTCCCTATAAGACTGTAAGTAATACGAAGGTAGAGGCTGTGCTTTAGTCATATTTGTATCCATGTACTTAATGTAGTACATCAACATTTTAAAATGGTCATTGAATAAACTTTTAAAATCTTAGCAGAATGAAGAAGGCAGGCAGAAAGAAAAACTAGAGAAAAATACCAAAGAGGTTTTGGTAGGAAAATATAGGAATGTCCAATCTTTAGAAAACAGAGGTAATTCCTTCTTTCCTCAACATTAACACTTTAAAAAAATTTTTTTATTATGCTCAATTAGCCAACATATTGTACATCATTAGTTTTTGATGTAGTGTTCAACAATTCACTAGTTGTGTTTAACACCCTGTGCTCATCACAACACATGCCCTCCTTAATACCCATCACCCAGTTACCCTATCTCCCCACCCCCTCCCTTCTGTAACCCTCAGTTTGTTTCCCTGAGTCCAGAGTCTCTCATGGTTTAACACTTTTTAATCACTTTTTATCTGATTATAAAAATATAGTGTTCATTGTAGGATTATCAGAAAATACAGGTAAATTTTAAAAAAGAAAATAATTTCCTACAATGGTATCATTATTCTTTTTTATTATTTTAAAATATCTTTATAACAAAAAGTTATAAGGATATTATAATGAATTTCTATATGTCCATAATTATAATTCCTCAAGGACTCTTAAAGACTCCCCAACTTTTCTCACATAGCCTTCATTACCATGGATTTTTTTAACCTAATGGTCAAAAACTTGGTTTTGGCCAACCGAGATCTGTTCTGCTTTAAAAAAGAAGATTTGTTTTCTTCTGCAAACTATTTCATGGTCATAGAAGATAAGTAATTAGCATCTCCCTTTTCTGTACATAAGCAGCAATTACATTATCCCTTATCCTTCTCATCTCCAGACAGAATAGTTTTAATTGTGTTAAGGCTTAGTCTCCATCTTGTTGATTATTTGGGTTCATTTTCCAGAGAGTGCCTCCAGTTTTTCCCAGTCCTAAACCAAAGAGAATGCTATTTCCAAAAAGCAAGTAAACTAAAGACCAATTTAATAGTAATAAAACAGATATCCAGCTTCGAGGATGCAAACCCGCATTTTAACAGAACATCAGGAATGCTTTTGTCATTTCCAATCCTCTATTCAGAACCACAGAAAGACAATGTCTTTATTTTTTTTCTTTACTAAGTCATGCCTGAAAATGAAGGTGTTCAGTGGTTAAAAACAAAACAAAAACAAACAAACAAAACACTGCTAAGTTACTTATGGTATACAATTTCTAGCTCTTTAACAAAGACCTCTCCTTCAAAGCCAGATTCCATGTGAAGACAACATTTTAAAGATTAATAATAAGAAATTTCTGCAAACTGACTGATTTCCTACTGACTCACTTTACTGGATTGAAGCTGACATTTTCCTCCCAACTTTCATAGCCACCTGCACCATAGAGACAAGAGTTTCCCATAACTTCACAAACTCTCATACACATGGCTTTTCACAAAGAAGTCTCTTAACCAACCCCAAATTTTTAACTGATATTATACTTCACTCTTTCTCAAGACTATTTTCCTTAGCTTTATACTCACCATCCACAGGGAAGTACAATGTCCTAGCTTTCTGTGAGCCAGGCTGGTTTATATATTTCTTCCTTATCTGTGAACCTGGAAAGAAAAGGACCAGAAAGGTAGAAGAGGTGACCTGTGGTTATTAAATGTCTTCTTTCACTATCATGGCTATCTTCTGCTCAACAAAGCCTGAAAAAAAATAGATGCCATAGACAGGGGACAGTGCATTAAACTAGGCTACTGCCTCAGTTAAGCTATAAAAGAGGAAGAGGAGTTTTTTTGGCTTTGTACTTAGGTCTTCTTTCTCTACCTCTTCTCTTCCAGCCCCTGTCCATATGATACCTAGGCCTCTATTGTCTTTATATTATCCTCTCAACTGCCCAAGTTTCCCCACACAAAGCTGTTTGGCTAGAATAGCCATCTATGCTCTGAATCTTTCCCCTCCTGTTTCTCACTAACAACTCTTGCTTATATTGTGGTTTTTTTCATCTCAAGGACTTGTTATGTGATTGAAATTGATCTGAGGAAATAACCTATGCTAAGATATTAATAGATGACAAAAGCCTAATGAGTTTCTGCTCTGAGGTTAAAAAAAAAAAAAAAAAGACTGTGACAAGAGCCTTCCACATCTTTTTTAAAAATCAACTAAAGTAGTTTTATTCAGAGTTAAGTCTACATTAAATTACAAGATTAACAATCTCTAGAGACAATGAACATAAAATTTAAGAAGTAGAAATCTATTTGGTCTTTTATAGACTACATATTATAGAACTGACAGATGAAAATTTATAAATATAGAAATAATGATACTTTAAGGGTGAGGATTTTCATATGGAAACCCGTAAGATGTCATATTTTAAACATGCATGTTTCAAAAAGGGAGAAATTTTTAGTAATTTAGCACAAAATTAAATTATATAAACATGGTATATCTCAGAAAATATTGCTTTAAGCACTTATACCATGATCAAAATTCCTTTGGTAGCTTTTAATCAAAATGAAACATGCTATAATATAAAATATAAAGTACTTTTAAATGTTACCAGGAAAGTATCTTTGTTACAGTTAAGGTACTCACTGCTCAACCTCACCTATACACACACAACATGAAACCAGGTGCCAACAAAATCCTTTCAATCTTTTGACAAAATAATCTGTTTCACAACATCAAGACTTTAAGTCTCCTATAAAATTTTTTACAGTGTCACAGCACAGAGAACAACGGCCATCCCTGCGTATGACTGTAAAAACAAACCAATCTTTATTAGAGCAACCGTACAAATACAGCAATTAAGCCAATCAGATAGCAGTTACACTGATGGAAAAACAGGGGCTGCTAGACGCAACCTTAGAAGAGTAAACACAAACACACGGTCCCCCAAACCCCTAAACAGAAAATTCACAAACAACTCAGTGGAAGTAGAACAAAGACTCGTGTGGGTTCCCCGCAGCAGGCACGCCAGACCTGGTGTTGTCCCTGCACACAGGAGAGGTCTCACCGAGAAACCTTGCTTTAAAGAGTCAGTCATCAAGCTTAAAACGTATGGAAAATAAAGGAAACAAACAGATGCCAGTATTAGGTTGCATAATCGATTAGCCAGTGTTTGACACCGACTGTTTCTTCCTAATGCTTGCCCACGAAGGACTCTCGTTCCTAATTTAAGCGTCCAGTCAACTAAGACAGCCTGCCTTCAGGAGTCCACCAGTCACCTCTGCAGCCCGCGAATGAAGCACAGAGGGTCTTTTTAGCTGTGCATTCATGATCACACACACACACAACAAACCAAGCCTTCAGCTTTCTGCCACAAGAGCAGCACCTTACGAAGGAAACTCTTTTAACCAATATCTTCTTGTCCAATCTCAAAGTCATTCAGCAACAGAGCAACAGAAACGATGTAAACACCAAAGAGAGTAAGAGCCTTCCACATCTTAACCAAAGTTACTTTCAGGCACTATGGAAGACTTTTGAGAGATAGATTTGTGGTCTTTTCCAGTACCCCTTAAATCATCCCATATATGCCAACCAGAATCCTTTGAGCTTCTGTTGCAGTTTTATAGCAGCCAGTTTCCTTTTTCTCTACTTTTTTTTTCTCTTACCTATCAAACCCCAATTCCCTATGAGATGCAATCAGTGAAAGTAAAGGACCTGTATAGTTGTTGTCTAGAGACATTTCCTCCTTTTTTTTCCTTATTAATATTGTAATTCTCCGTGGTTTATCAAGTGTTTAAGTGCCTGGACAAAGAAACCTGTGTTATTAATTATGTATATGTATTCAGGGGTCTCTGCAATAGGCTCTTTTTATAAACTGAAGTAAGTTAACCAGTGAAAGGATCACCTTGGTTAGTATTTGGGGCAAATAGACACTCTGGGTTCAGTGCCCCTTTCAATCCCACACTCCTGGCAATACACAATTAGTGCTTTTACATTGCAAGGGAAGGCTAAATGGGAATGTGCCTAGCCAGGTCTCCACACAGCTCTTGCAGGTTTTTAGGTTATACTTTTAGGTTATACGCTGTGACTTACTTAAATAAGGGATGCTAGGGATGGCATTTTAAAATGTTAATACCATGGAAAAATCCAAACCCATTTGAGAACTGCTCATATTCTCAATTGAAAGCACTAAAGTTCAAAGTATGTTTAATTATTTCCCATAAACACAATTCTGAAAGCTCTTTTTGTTTATTTCAAGTGGAGAAAATCCATTTTCTTCTTGATGTTATTAACACAAATGGTGGATGGGAAACGTTTTTTAAATTTATTTTTATTTTTTTATTACCTCACTCAAGATTTTTCTAGCTTAAGCTCTGGCTTATATAACACCTATCAAAAAATTCTAAAACAAAAGTCATACAACAGGGTTTTTGAAGAAAAAATATTTGGTAGCATTAAGCACAATTTTTCCTTAGTGATGAATTAAATGGACTTATTTTACAGACTGTCACCGATTGCTTTTAATATTACTTCTGTTTTTATACTTACCATGAATCACTATGAGCTCTGCATTTCCCTTTCTGTCTCTAGGTCTCTTTCTTCCCTCATACTCACACCTACACATTCATTCATAGTCCACACTCTCAAAGACTAAATGATCATTCCTTGCCACTGCTTTAACCAATGACACTTCTTTTTTTCTGAATCATTTATGTCAGCTAGAGGTGCTAAAACCATTCCTGCCAATCTGCCTAATTATTGGCCAACCATTGCATCAGAAATTGCAATAAGTAATAATACAGAAGAAGCAGAAGGTATCAATGCTCTTGAGAGAGGGTGAATAAGCAGAAATGATGAAGCATATTGTCCTTGGCTTTTAGTTGATATTTGTATCTAAATGAGCAGCTTCTTAAATGTCGGCTGTAGGTTTCTACCTGAGATCCAGAGTGCATTTTGCAGCAACATTTCTCAGTACCCAGAAAAATAAATATTGGATCACTGAAGTAATGCACCCATGAGTAATATTTTTTTCCTCTGAACAATATATACTAACTCAGGCTATGTGGAATCATTTACTGATGCAGGTTTTTACCTGAGATCCAGAGTACATTTTGCAGCATCATTTCTCAGTACCCAGAAAAAGAAATATTGTATCACTGCAGTAAAAATGAAAATGCTAATACATGAATGAGTAATATATATTTTTTCCCTCTGAACAGTATATACTAACTCAGGCTATGTGAAATCATTTACTGATAAATGTACTGATTTCAAACTAAATATTTTTAAAGTTAATAACCTATTCAACATTCCTGGGGAAGATTATGGCTATGAAGGTAAAAGTTAGTGTCTCCCTTCAAGAAATATTCACACAACTGTAAAATCTCTTAGACTGCAATCAAAATTAAAAACCTGATGTAAGCTCTGAATTGACAAATACTTTACAAAACATATAGATTGCCTGGGTCAAACTTTTAACCCAGTAGGTTCAGTGCATACACAAACATATATTCCAAGATTTTCTCTATCTGAGTAACAGATAAGATTCAAGTTTTCCTTTTATCTGGAGGCTTTGGTCATCCAGCCTGGCAGAGATTGCTGTGGTTTTAGAAGGAACAGTTGTTTAGGGGATAGATGTAATGTTTAACTGGTTTCTAGATTTTATTTATTGTTTCCATGACTGTAGTCCCTGGGTTGACTTAAAGGCTGGATTCTGAAGTGAGAAGCAGAGAGGCACCAAAGGAAATATTAGATTGAAAATAGGGAAACCAGATTCACTCACAACCCCTACCTCCTACCTCTTTTCCTCTATTTACAGAGTAATAAAAGAAAATCACTAAAGCGTACTATTCCTGCTACTTCACATTCTATAAACTGGCAAAAGAAGAAAGTATTCCATATCTTAACCACTTTTTTTTAAAAAGTCCAATCTGCATTATGTGTTCAATAAATACTTGACAAGAGGGGCGCCTGGGTGGCTCAGTTGGTTAAGCGACAGCCTTCGGCTCAGGTCATGATCCTGGAGTCCCTGGATTGAGTCCCGCATCGGGCTCCCTGCTCGGCAGGGAGTCTGCTTCTCCCTCTCCCACTCCCCGTTTGTGTTCCCTCTCTCGCTATGTCTTTCTCTGTCAAATAAATAAATAAAATCTTAAAAAAAAAATATTTGACAAGAGTGTCAATTTTCAAAGGAAATAACAAGTTCCAAACTGAATCCTCACACAGCCATTTTGCCCTTTTAGGTTTGTCTTCTCAAATTACAAATTTAGGAAAAATAAAATGTTTCATACTTGTGAAGGAACAATAACAAAAGGATTAAGGATAAAGCAGTCCACAAGGCAGAATCCCTTGTTTCTGGATATGCCTAAAAGTACAGTTTATTGTAACCAGATATGAAGGTATAGAGAGAGGTAGATAAAACAGCTTATTATTCATCACTTAAGGTAGTCATTAAAAAGGGCACAGTTTTACTAACAGTGGTTGAGTCATTAGAAAACCAGAGCTACTCAGTACATACTCATATTCATATTCAGTGCTTGTTCTGCTATGCTATGCTAAGTGAATGATATGGGGGTGGGTAAATTGCTATTAACTAAGATTCCAATTGAAAATTTATTTTTCTTGTGAGCCCAAATGAAGAGCGCAAAACTTCAGAGGTAGTTTTGATGAGCTTGTAAGCAGTATAAAGTTTTGCGTTGAGTCCAAAGATTTCAGATGTTAAAAAAATCCATCCTATCTAACAATAACTTTGAAGCTGTTAATTTTTCTTTTGTTCACTCTCCCCCTGAACAGTGTTGCCCCAGGACATGCCACTACAATTGCTTTCTCCACCCACTCCATTCTCTGTCCCTTAGTTTCCACATCTCTCTCACCCTTTTTGATTTTCATTTTGGTTTTTAGTCAGCATATAGTTTATTTATTTTTTATCATGTTATGTTAGCACATAGTTTAATATTAGTGTCAGGAGTAGAATTTAGTAATCCATCACTTACATGTAACACTTAGTGTTCATCACAAGTTCCTTCCTTAATACCGAGCCCTGGTTGATTTTTCAATTTTAATTTCTTCTCATTCAAATAAATGATTGCAAAGTCCCTTTACAATTTAGTACATAGTCCTTGAATTCTAACAGCTCTAAGATTTCATTTACTTTTTTCTCTTTTTGAATAATGATTTATTTTCTCCTTTCTTCTAGAAAAAATTATTTGAAGGAGGAGGGGTAAATAAGGAGAAAGCATCAATATTTTATTTCCTTCTCTCTATTCTTGGTAAATTCTTTCTCTCTCTAAATATTTATTGATATATCTCTCTCTAAATTATATATCAATATATTATATATTACATTATGTATATGCATATATGTAATTTTTTTTAGAAATCTCTGACAATAAATGTCTATCTCTATTTCCCCTATAAACCATCATTCTCTTTGTTGTTCTTAGAATCTTTATTATTCTTCTTTACATTTTCTGCAACAATCCTTTCTACTTCTTATTATTCCCACCCTTGAAATCCTCCTATGATTTTTTTCCTCTGGTGAATTCTACAAAATACTTAATAAAAACTTTATATCAAACCTTCAGAAATATTTCCAAAAGAGTGCAACATCTAGGAGATTTACCAGTTCATTCCATAAGACCAGTTGTTACCCAGATAACAAAGCCAAACAAAAGCATCACAAGAAAAGTAAACTACCCATTTTATTATCTGTAATTTCAAGCTTTGATGGTTTATCACTCAGGAGTTTCACGACTCCTTTGCTGATCTAGGCAAATTCATTTGGCTGAAATGAGAACTAATTTAAAAAAAAAAAAGCAAAGATGATTTTTAAAGTATTTCAAAATTCTTTTTTCTGAATAAGTTTTGGCTGAACCCCTGGTTAGAAAGAGAATGATAAAGGTTTCTAGAGATATTATCTTAGTCACCATTTACAGAGGATATTATACCATCTACCTTGTATCATCAATCACAATCCCTTATGGAGATCAGCAGATGGGATAGAACAGAATGAGTCAATATGCCCTTTTTAATTCCCCTATGGGCTTTTCGTTCTGCTTTTTCTTTCTTAGTGGGATTTCTAGCCTAGTCATTAATAATACCACTAATAACAGTTCATTCAAAATATGACATCCTGTAGTTCAATCAGCGTAGGTTAGCTGTACCCCAACAATTAGATAATGATTTACTGGTAGATCTCAAAGCCTTCCTTGGGTAGTCTCCAAGCCATGTAGATCAAAGGTTGAAAGGTTGACATGTAGGTCAGCTTTCCCAATCACATGTTCCTCTCTAAAGTCCCGTGTAGGAAAATGTCATGCAACAATGTGGTACAGGGGGAAACTATTCCTTTAACTTAGCAACTCATGCTCCCCTGCATTCCTGCAACAACCACACAACCTCAGTTAAATACAAATGGCTATTCATCAAGAAATTGTTGCCATTATATTACTTTTAATATGATCTGAAAACCCCAAAAGACAGAAAATAAAATTAATATGTTGAGGGCTCATTCGTGGAAGTCTTGATAACTATGATCAAAATAAGAGGAGGCAAAGCAAAAGCGAAGGTCGTTGCTTTCACCAAAAGTCCATCTCAAATTGTAGACAGTGGAAATATTGTTCCTACACAGTGATTAAGCACTACGAAAGATTTCAAGAGCCACCAAGACAATAGTCTCAGAGGGGTTTGGCAAATACTGGGTGGTTGGTTGACTTGTATTTCAACTAATCACCCAGTCACATTTCCCAGGACTCATATTAAGTAAACAGGAAAAGTGGAATTTTACTATTCTTATTAAGTCACTCAACTGGAAACTGACAAAACAAAGGATAGGCCAACAAGGATGGACAGCTGTGGGGAGCTGTGGGGACAGCTCCTTTGAAACTCCTCTTCTGCATTCTCATTCAGAAAAGGGAAGTAGGTAAAATGAACAAAATATTATAGATTGGCAGCAGGCCATTGTGGCAAAAACACCTTAACTACAGCTAACATCAATGCCATTAAACAGGGGGATGGGGACTTAAACAATAAATGAAGAGGCTCCTACAACTAATGAATCAGAAGATAAACCCACTGCTCGAAATGATGAAAGAAGATGAACAAAGAGCAAACAGTGCCTGCGAATGAAAGAATCTATAAATGTTTGACATAATAGAAAACCATCTACTGTTATCATGAAATTATTTAAAGATACTAAATCTCCATTGGACAGAATTCCAGTGATACTCTTCACATCATCAAATTTGTTGAGTATTAAAAGTATTGTAAAGAAAGCACAATGAATTTATTTTGAATTCTAGTTATTCCCAAGTATTTAAGTATTAAGTTTAAGTATTTATTTAAAGGTTATGTCAATACAGAGAAAAGAACAGCCTAGCCTAAAGCCCACATATGGAAAGCTGTGTCTCATAATAGTAGAGATTATGGACATCACAACACTGTTTACAAGACGTGTAGTAACTAATTTTTTTTTTATGAAAATTGGGATTTTACACAAGCTCTAGCCTCAAAGAGTAGGAACTGAGCTGGGCAGAAGAAGACAAGTCATGTGTTCAGAAAAATATTTACATGATAAGTCTAATAAGGATTTCCAAAAGAACCAAAATACAAATTATCCTTATCATAATAGCTCCAGGTTGAATATTAGGAGGATGGGAACTCAATTGTAAGATTTTGGAATTTTAGGCAAGCATTTGAAAATCAACAAATATCATTGCACTGAAACAACATGCTTTAAACAAAATGGGAAATTATTCAACAGATAATTATTCAAATATTACCAACTAGACAATCTGGACAAAAATTTGTTATTCAAATCCCATTAGCCATCCGAAAGTACTGGGCTTTGATCTGCTGAAAAATTTTTAATACAAGATGCTCATACCAATACCCAGAGCTACTGCCAAATATTTCTTAGTAAGTGGTAAAAATCAGTGTTAGACATAATTGCTTTAAAGTCCACCATGAAAACTTTTACCACATATCAATTAATTCCAGAGAATACTCACTCAAACTGACAAGAAAAACACTTGCAAATATGACCACTCCTTGAGAGAAGTACACTCTGTGATGGAAAGGGCTTCTAGAGCTAGATTACCACCAGAGAAGATATTAAAATAAAGCAAAGGGGAAGAAAACTTTGCTTACTTTATTTGTTATTGGTCCAAATGTAGGTACTGTCTATAGACCTGGACAATAGATGAAGAAAAATTCCTGTAAAGATAGAATAAGTGTAGAATTAAAGGCATGGGCATTAAGGAAGGCAGGTGATGTGATGAGCAGTGGGTGTTATATGCAACTGATGAATTGTTGAACACTACACCTGAAACTAATGATGTACTACCATGTGTTGGCTAATTGAATTTAAATTAAAAAAATAACTAAAGACATGGATACTAGGGGTTAGCAATGTAAATAAATGATACTTATTCTATAAATAGAAGAGGATGTGGGAAAATGAGACTGGAAAGATAGAGATTTGAGGTGGAGAGAAGAGAATGGTCTCAGTTACACATTTACTTGGCAATGTCAATATAAGGACTACCAAAATGGAAAGATAAGAGGGCAAAGTTTAAGTTTAGGACTTAAGGATACTGGTAATCATTTAGAAATGTGATAGAGGCTTATAAAGAATCTCAACTTCTTCTGGTGACACTTGACTACCTAGTTACAGGAATGGACAAAATAGAATGGTTGGAATACTAATGACAAAATATCATATGTCTCACCTGAAAGCTTCAATTGAACCATAGGTTTTTCACATGGAGACAGAAAAGAGGAATAATTAATACTGAAAATTTAAATTGCCCCCAAACTGCCACACTTAGAGTAAACCTTTTAGAGCAAGTATGATTATAATCTGTATAAGAGTATCAGGAAAATGACTAGCTCTACACTGCTAAAATGAAAAGTAAGAGATGGTATTCTTGTTCCTTGACTATACCATAACGGCCTAATAGTAAAATCAGCCCTGAAAATTGGGTTTCACTATGCTGAGTTATATTGGGTTAGCCAAGGTTTTTAATGTAAAACTACATTTAATCAGCTTAAGGTTAAAAACAGCTTGCTCAGTGATGCTGAAGGGTTTGGTGATTGGCTAACTGAATTTAAATTTTAAAAAATAACACTGGGTTAGCCTGGTGATGGGTATTAAAGAGGGCACGTACTGAATGGAGCACTGGTTGTTATATGCAAACAATGAATCATGGAACATTACCTCAAAAATTAATGATGTAATGTCTGGTGATTAACATAATTAAATAAAAAAATAACACTTGGGTCCATTTCTTTGGAAATTCATGAAAAACAAAATACTATACATTATTTAGAAAACTAAAAAAAAAATGCCATTTTGTTTTTAAAAGGTGGAGTGATTAAAGTACATATTTAAATTGGAAATATATGTGGCAATTCTTAAGTTATATTTGGCCAAAATAAAAGTAATGGTCTTAAGATTCACCAGCAAATTAAGAGAGACTGACACATGAGAAACAGAGTTGATGTAAAACAAGTGGTAAGATGTCACCACATTTGGTTCACCAGCAATTAGTTCTCAAAGCTGATTAAATAATTTTATGGCTATTTATGATCATCAGCATAAGATCCACTGAAAAGAAACCATTACACCAAACCAAAAAAATCTGCCCAAAAGATGAAGAATTTGGCCATTAAGCAAACCCTCTAATATAGTGAAACATTCGGTTGTAGCTATTATGCTTGCAATCTAAACTTTATATACTTTACAGTTTACAAAGCCTTTCAAAATGCCATCTCTATTAGTCATCACAATCACCCATTTAAGATTGGTTTCCCATAAACTAAGTAGGTTGTCCAAGGTCATGAACAGAGCCAGAACGTGAAACCTGACCTCCAGGTTCTAAGTCCCTCTCACTCTGTCGTTCCACAGTTGTCTCTCAATAGGTACATCTTTTAAAACTTGCATAAATCAAATAATTAAAGAATGTAGCTTTGGCAAAAGGGGAGAGAACTTTCTAGGCAACAGCTTGGTAATTAGAGAAGGTTGACAAATCCTAGTTATAGATCATGACCCAGTGACAATCTACAAGGTGGCATTTATGGACACTATTTCAAGTTAATCAGGATATTTCTAATCCAAAAGCAAATCACAGTAAGAATATTGGACAACTGATTTAACATTATGAAGAACTCACACCAGATTAGCAACAAACAAAAAGCATCTCTTAGGACATGGCTTCTTGGGTGCTTGTATCTGGGTCCAAATAGAGGTAAGTTCTTCCATTCTTATCAGTAATAATTCAATTCCGCCATTTATTAATTTGTGACCTTAGGGATTTGTGACTGTGAAAAGGAGATTGTAGTGTGGATAAATGACTATAACTTAGATTAAAATACCTTCCATATAATAGGTCATTTCTATAAAATTAACTCTTTTGGGGGGATACAAAATTAACTCTTAATTGATTAATTCATTACTTTAATGAAATTAATTCTTAGTCAGTGGATCGGAGAGACACCCCATTGAGCATAAAGAGAAGGTAGGAGGGGCAGAACTAAGGTACTTCCTGTCCTTGTGAATGTAGTGACAATGAATATAATTGATCTGAAAAGAACATGATGTATTGGACCCTTATACAAGCCTCTGCTTTAAGAGCCCATGCAGAAATCATGAGAAAGAGAGCAGGATAGAATATCAATCAGGACCAATTTATACATTTTTCCGTCATCAGTTCTTTTAGTTTAATATTTTCAAAAACCAGCCACATGTAAGCTGGGTCTGCTTTCATAAGATTTGGGAATCAAATTCTAGAATAAATTAACTTTGTTCCCAGTTTTCTGAAGTTTTTTGTTTGTTAGTTTACCATCATATGATTCTTTCCAATTTCCCCTGCATATACACATGGAAAAATCTGTACAAAGAAATAAATTCCTATTTCCAACAAGAATGACAGTCCCATAAAATCTCAGTACTTAAAAGAAACTAAAATCCCATCCTTCTATGAAGTTATTTGTGTTCTCCAAAGCCTCAAAACTCTTGTATGTGTGTGCTTTATTTAAATTCAATTAGCCAACATATAGTACATCATTAGTTTTTGATGTAGTGTTCGATGATTCATTAGTTGCATATAACACCGAGTGTTCATCACATCATGTGCCCTCCTTAATGCCCATCACCCAGTTACCCGATCCCCCCAGCCCCCTCCCTTCTGCAACTTTCAGTTTGTTTCCTGAAGTCAAGAACTATTAAAAAACATGACATTTGTAAAAATTTGTTCATACATCTTTGTAACAAATTTAATTCTGTATTGGAGTACCTTTGACAGAGTTAAAGCTCAAACAACCTGTTATAATAAGCTTGGATAAGAAATGTGGAATGGGGAATAAAAAAAGGAAATGTGAAATGGAGATAACTATAGAGGCCCTAAGACTCCCAGGGAATAATATCTTAGTTGGAACTACTAAAAGCAGTAGATCAACGGCAAAATGTCAATTCGCCAAATTAGAAGCTCATTCAAAAAAAAAATGTCTCTGGAGTTTTCTCAGCCTGAAATGACCAAAAGAACATATCCTCTTCAACAGTCAAGCATTTCTTAGAAATTTGATTTAGTAACTGCTCTAGGATGATTCACAAGTAACCTACATAAAGTACCCCACACAGTATGGTATACTTCCCTGCATTTTTTTTATTTTGCACATATTCATATGGCCCTAAAGAAAAAAATATATAGATAGATAGAACATATCATCTAATCATGTGGGTGGTACCTCCATGAATTTCACCCAAGTTCACTAATGACTTTTTAAATATCCGATTGATGTGGAAACTTAGATACCAATTGCATCCTTGTAGCTTCAAGTTGAAAGATCAGTTTTGCACTGATTTAACAGATTGCTTTGGCATGGGAGAAACAGTAATCAATGGGGGATGTTAGCAGCCTCTCTGTCATGCAGAGCTAAAGGAATTGCCTATAATCAGTCTAAAGTAAGAAGTCACTAGTGCCAATATCAGCATTAAGTGGTCAGTTTCAGGGTGCCTGGGTGGTTCAGTCAGTTAAGTGTCTGTCTTTGGCTCAGGTCATGATCTCAGGGTCCTGGGATCGAGCCCCACATGGGCTCCTTGTTCAGCAGGCAGACTGCTTCTCCCTCTTCCTCTGCCTTCTGCCTCCCCCGCTTGTAGTCTCTGTCAAATAAATTAAATATTTTTTTAAAAGTGGTCAGTTTCTATGGTGCTGAAACAATCTGATAAGAATAAAAAAAAAAAAGCCTTGGGACTTGAAACACACAGCTAGGAATGAATGATGTGTATATTAAATATGTTAGTGACTTGGTTCTTAAAATAACAACAAGAAAGTTTTGTAGAAAAATATGATTTATATTCTAATACCAGAGAGAAGTGAATTGGAATTGTCATGGGAAACTCAAAGGAAAATGCTAGAACTGGTAGCTGGATAGGTGGAGGGAGGGGAAAGAGAGAGTATATTTGTAATAGAAATAAGAGAATATAGGTGTTGCTATCCATTCAATAAGTCCTTTGCATCAAGACTACTTGATACACATCATTTCTGAAGGTCTTTGAACAAGCTAACAACACAAGTCTATAATTATACAGGAATAAGCCAGTTAGATCTTATTTTAATTCCCCTCTGTTCCCAAGAGGCAACTTTATATCATTGCCTTAAATTTATAAAGGTTTTATTTTTCTAAGAATCCTAAATTATGTCAGATGTAGGATCACATTTCTTCCATCTCTATGAAATAGCAGAAGGAAGGCAGGGAGAGGTAGGGAGAGGAAGGTAGGGAAAGGGGGATGGCAGGCCTGATTATTTCTATAAACATAGCAAGCTTGTATGATTTGTAACAATTCACCCTGGTAATCATAGGAAGTTGGTAATGAAATATAGCCCAGAATTCAACTCTGACTCCCAAGGCAAAGAAAAAGAATGAGAGAGAATGCTCCCTGTGAGCGTATCTGTGAACATGTTTTAGGAAAGAGAAGTGGCATTTCACCACAACATAAATATTTTCTTCATGAAATGCTTTTCTCAGATAAAATGAGATTCTGCAGAGTAGCTAAAAAGAATAAATTAATACCTGGATATGAATTTAGGAATCAGATTTTAGACCTGCCAGATTAACTCTAATCTTACTTGATCGCAAAAATTGGAAAGAATTATGTGAGCTTTAGGCCCCAAGGCCTGAACCTTAACTCTCAGTTCCAGACAAAAAAAAAAATCCTAATATAATGTTATCCATTTATAAATATTTTAGTGCCTACCATATGCAAGGCATCATAGAGAAAGAGATAAAACACAGTGCTCATGCCTGCTTGCCTTTAAGTAGCCCATACTGTGTAAACAGTAGGAAAAATACATGCATGCACACATAAAAAAATAGGTAGGTTAAATTGAGTCAAGAGAAAGGAAGGCAGTTAGGAAGCTCTTACAATACTATGGTAAACCATTTTAAAACATTAAAGCATAGGGGCATCTCGGTGGCACAGTTTGTTAAGTGTCTGACTTTTGGTTTCAGCTCAGGTTGTGATCTCAGGGATGTGAGATTGAGCCCCACATTGGGCTTCGTGCTCAGTGTGGAATCTGCTTGAGATTCTCTCTCCTTTTCCCTCTATCCCTCCTGCTCATGCTTTTTCTCTCTCTCTAAAATAAATAAATAAATATTTAATTAAAAGAAAGCATAAATTAGTGTGGTGGCAGTAGAATTACAAAGGGAGAGACAAATATGAAAGATGTTTCAGAAATAATAGACTTGGCAACTAATTTCATATGATGAATGAGATAAGGCAAAGAATGACTCCCAAGATCCCAGTTTGAGTGACCAGGAGAATGTTAATATTATTGATAGAAATAGGTAGGTCAAAAGGAAGAACAGATTCACAGAGGAAATGAAGGCTTTTGACTTCAGGCATGATAAATTTCTAACAAAAGTTCTCTGATCCTATTTCTATCATCCTCCAAACCAGCAATCTCTAAACTTTGTGCCCCCTATTATAAATTTTGAGTATGTGTCCCCAATATTTGTAGGTCAACTATATTAACATATCAATTTAATTTTATTTATATATATAATAAAATATACACAAAAAGTAGAAAATATAAAAGAATGAGTTGAAAATAATTATAGTTATACTATTTTCCTTCCCATACCACAATAGCTTATTTTGCACAGTCCATGTTGGAGACCACTTATCTAAACAATTTAGCTATACCTTGTCATTCCATTTGTAAAACTGAAGAAAGAATATTGATTTGTCTAACCCAAGTTAGTGATAAGGAATTCAGGTTATAGGGGAAAACATACTTTGTATTTCTAAGGTAAAAAAAAAAAAAGTAAAATGCTCATCATTAACAAAATTCTTTATCTTTCTGGTGTTAGTACCAATTCAAAGGGTAGGGAGAGGCTTATATACTTGATCACTTTCATATGTGCACAGTAACAAAACTTTACAAAATAGCAAACTAAGACCCCCTAAAATAGACAGTCCCCCAAAGTAGAACAGCAGGAAATATAGTCCCTGTTAAGCAAAATTTCTCTTTGCTTTTTTTTATATTTTGTGAAGGAAGAATTTTAACACTCACAACAATTTCATCAGGTAGCATCTATCTGAAAAAAAAAAATGGAAAAACCCAGGAACCAAGGCTTAAAAGAATTAAATGACTTTCCTAATGTTACTTAGCCAATATGTGCTAGAGCTCAGATTTGAGTCCAATTTTTTACCTCAAGATATTCTCTTTTTACTCTACCACAGTTGCTTTAAATCCTTTTGCTTTCTTTTGCTTGTTATAAGGCTGCTTCAATACTCTATCAATGCACATTCTTTAAATTTCCACCTGGTCTCTAATACAAACTTCAGAGATGAAAGAAAAAAGATTGCTTAAAATGAATAGAAAAAGTGGCAGACTAATATTTCTCTTGTTTATCTCCTTTTCTTTCCTAACAGACAAAGGTTATATTCTCTCAATTTTACAGCTTTTATTTATGTCTATATTACTAACTTCTGGGCCAAATTTGTGTTAAAAATGGCTGTTTCTGAAACAGGAGCTCTGTCAGTTGGAATTTGAGTTCCACTTTTGGAGCTGGTCAGGACAGTGCATGTGCTCTGAAGTCTGAGGGCATGTAATTTCTTTTGTTGAGTCAAGATAACTTGAACTGTCAGGAGAGACCATTTTATCTTCAATAAGTTAGCATGGGTTCACAGATAACAAGTCAGGCCAAACTAGCCTCATTTCCTTTTGTGATAGTGTGAATAACCTGAAAGATCGGATGACTTCTTTATAGCTAACATATCTGAATTGAACAAACACAGTCTCCCATTGTTAGGACAGACAAAAATGTGGCCTGAAGTAATAGGAGGATTTATAGTGAGGTTAATTTATCATTCTACCAAATGTACCAAATTAATTTGTTGTTGACAATAGTGGAAAATTATAAGTCTCTCCTATTTTATTCACATTGTTATCAGGGTCTCAAATGAAAATAGAAATAGAATACTTTTTAAATTGGTAGATGACAAAATGAGAAGGAAGAACACACTAGTCTGTGCCAATCTGAAAGGATGGGTAAAATCTGGCCACAAGAGGTGTAAGAAATATTAATGAAAAATATCTTAATTTCATTCATAAAATTAACCACAAGGAGACCTTCCTTAACAGATAGTATGTATAAAGTGGTTACTGGAAGTTTTTTTGTTGTTCTTGATCATAAGCACAATAAGCCAGTAGTGTAAGACAGCTGCTAAAAAAAAAAAAAAAAAAAAAAAAAATCCAAAAAGAACACCACCACAAAAAGACAAAGGCAATTCAACTTAAAACAAGGTTAACGTCATTTAAAACAGTACAGTGTCCAGATCAAGTTATTACACAGTTCTCTGAATGGATCCTACTATATCCAGTGTGTAAATATTGGAGGGGGCATGTTTGAAGAAGGACATTGACAAATTTTATGTTAACAAAAGCAGAAAACCATCTTTAAGAAAAAAACTGAGGGGCGCCTGGGTGGCTCAGTTGGTTAAGCGACTGCCTTCGGCTCAGGTCATGATCCTGGAGTCCCGGGACCGAGTCCCACATCAGGCTCCCTGCTCGGCAGGGAGCCTGCTTCTCCCTCTGACCCTCACCCCTCTCATGTGCTCTCTCTCTCTCATTCTCTCTGTCTCAGATAAATAAATAAAAAAAAAAAATCTTAAAAAAAAAAAAAAGAAAAAAACTGAAAGGTTAGGAGGTGGGGAAGAGGATTGTGTACTTAGTGGCAACTTTCAAAAGTTTTAAGGTCTGTGAAATAAAGATCAATTTATTCTCATTTTGATAAGGCAGATATCTAAATCATCAATTAATAGCACTTTTCGTGTTTTAATAACTGAAACATGAGACCCATGTGGGGTAATGTAAATTAATTTCTCCAGAGTGTTTATTTCCAGTGCTCTGCAAGAAGAAAAATCAATGAATTTGGCAAGATTATCAACTTTAACAGCAGAAATCAACATTTTCTTACTTAAGAAAGCAATAACCAGGGGCGGAGCAAGATGGCGGAGGAGTAGGAGACCTGGATTTCGTCTCCTCTCGGGAGTTCAGCTAGATAGGGATCAAACCATTCTGAACACCTACAAACTCAACAGGAGATTGAAGAAAAGAAGAGCAACAACTCTCTCATCAGAAAAGCGACCACTTTCTGGAAGGTAGGACGTGCGGAGAAGTGAATCTGAGGCGATATTTGGGAGGATAGACGGCGGGGGAGGGGCCTCTGTCGGCCGCTTCTGGCAAGTGATAGAGCCGCGGAGCACAAAATCGGAACTTTTAAAAGGCTGCTCCGCTGAGGGACGTCACTCTGGTGGCTAAGCAGGGGGTGGAACCCTCTGGGACAGTGTGGTCTCAGGACCCTGGGGGTCACAGAAAGACCGGGGGTGCCTGAGTGTGGCAGAGCTCCCAGGTAACGGAGCAGGGAAGCCGGCTGCAGAGGCGGAGCCCAGGCGCGGGCTCTCAGCTCGGGGTGGCCATAAACCGTGATCCGCGGCAGTCGGGCCCCTGCTCCTCCAGCAGGGACCCAACAAGCGGCAGATCCGGGGAGACTCACCTTCCTCCCCCGGGAGGAGTTGCGCGGGAGTGCACCGCAGGGATCTGCTGGGTTTGGAGACTCCACCCGGGGTCGGGTGCCAGAGATAGAAACGCGCGGTCACAGGCCGGGTGAGCACGGAGTGCGGCCGGAGACCGGGGGGATGGGAGTGACTGACGGCTTTTCTCTGGGGGCTCACTGAGGAGCGGGGCCCGAGTTCTCGGCTCCTCCAGGGCAGATATTGGGAGGCCGCCATTTTCACTCTCTGCCTCCAAAGCTGTACGGAAAGCTCGCAGGGAACAAAAGCCCTGGAGAGCAAACCCGAGTAGATTACTTAGCCGAGAGGGGGCAATGGCGGGGCAATTCCGGCTCCGGCAGAGACATTTGGAAACCACGGCAACAGGCCCCTCCCCAGAAGATCAGCGAGAACAGCCAGCCAAGACCAAGTTTACCGATCAATGAGAATGGCAGAACTCCAGCGCTAGGGGAATACTGCACATAGAATTCATGGCTTTTCCCCATGATTCTTTAGTCTTTCAAAGTTACCTTTTTTTTTAACTGTCTTTTATTTTTTTTTGAATTTTTCTTTTTCCCTTTTTCAACCAACAGCTTATCAATCCCTTTCTAAAAAAGAAACATTTTTATTTTTCATTTTTAGAGTCATATTCTATCCCTTCATAGTAGTTACCCATATTTTTGGCATATATATATAAGTTGTTCTCTCTTTAAAATTTTGAGATAGTTTCTTCTAACAAATTAAAATATACCCTAAATCTCTAGTATATGGGGTTTTCTATTGCCTGATCACATTCTCTCCCTTTTTTTTTCTTTTTTCTTTTTTTAAATCCTCTTCTTTCTTTTTTCAAACAACTTCTTATCAATTCCATTTATAAAAATGTTTTATAATTTGCATCTTTACAGTCATATTCCATCCCTTCATCATACCAACCCTTATTTTTGTACATATATAAGTTTTTCTTTCTTTAAAATTTTGGGAGGCACTTTCTTCTAAAAGACCAAAATACACCCCAAATCTAGTGTGTGGCACTGATCTATATACCAGCCTGATCATATTTGATCACATTCTCATTCTTTGTTGTTGTTGTTGTTTTGTTTTGTTTGTTTTTGTTTGCTTTTATCTTTTTCTTTTTCTTTTTTTTCTTCCTCCTTTTTCTCTCTTTCCATTTCTTTTTCCACTGCTTCAGGTCTTTTCTGATTTGTTTAAAGTATACTTTCTGGGGACACTGTTACTCTGCTAGCATTTTGTTCTCTCATTAATCTATTCTCCTCTGCACAAAATGACAAGATGGAAAAATTCACCTCAACAAAAAGAACAAGAGGTAGTACCGACTGCCAGGGACC
Source organism: Mirounga leonina (assembly GCF_011800145.1). NCBI lineage: Eukaryota > Metazoa > Chordata > Mammalia > Carnivora > Phocidae > Mirounga > Mirounga leonina. The sequence continues at coordinate 14,300,905 of NW_023270513.1, forward strand.
TACTCAATACGGACATTAGTACGATGTCAGATCTAGAGTTCAGAATCATCACTTTAAAGATACTAGCTGGGCTTGAAAAAAATATGGAAGTTATTAGAGAAACCCTTTCTGGAGAAGTAAAAGAACTAAAATCTAACCAAGTAGAAATCAAAAAGGCTATTAATGAGGTGCAATCAAAAATGGGGGTGCTAACTGCTAGAATAAATGAGGCAGAAGAGAGAATCAGTAACATAGAAGACCAAATGATGGAAAATAAAGAAGCTGAGAAAAAGAGAGATAAACAACTACTGGATCACGAGGGCAGAATTCGAGAGATAAGCGATACCATAAGACGAAACAACATTAGAATAATTGGGATCCCAGAAGAAGAAGAAAGAGAGAGAGGGGCAGAAGGTATAATGGAGCAAATTATAGCAGAGAACTTACCTAATTTGGGGAAGGAAACAGGCATCAAAATCCAGGAAGCACGGAGAACCCCTCTCAAAATCAATAAAAATAGGTCAATACCCCGACATCTAATAGTAAAACTTACGAGTCTCATAGACAAAGAGAAAATCCTGAAAGCAGCTCGGGAGAAGAGATACATACCCTACAATGGTAGAAACATTAGATTGGCAACAGACCTATCCACAGAGACCTGGCAGGCCAGAAAAGACTGGCAGGATATATTCAGAGCACTAAATGAGAAAAATATGCAGCCAAGAATACTGTATCCAGCTAGGCTGTCATTGAAAATTGAAGGAGAGATAAAAAGCTTCCAGGACAAACAAAAACTAAAGGAATTTGCAAACACAAAACCAGCCCTACAAGAAATCTTGAAAGGGGTCCTCTAAGCAAAGAGAGAGCCTAAAAGCAACATAGACCAGAAAGGAACACAGACAATATAGGGTAACAGTCACCTTACAGGCAATACAATGGCAATAAATTCCTATCTTTCAATAGTTACCCTGAATGTAAATGGGCTAAATGCCCCAATCAAAAGACACAGGCTATCAGACTGGATTAAAAAACAAGACCCATTGATATGCTGTCTGCAAGAGACTCATTTTAGAACAAAGACACCCTCAGATAGAAAGTGAGGGGGTGGAAAACCATTTACCATGCTAATGGACACCAAAAGAAAGCTGCGGTGGCAATCCTTATATCAGACAAATTAGATTTTAAACCAAAGACTGTAATAAGAGATGAGGAAGGACATTATATCCTACTTAAAGGGTCTATCCAACAAGAAGATCTAACAATTGTAAATATCTATGCCCCTAACATGGGAGCAGCCAATTATATAAGGCAATTAATAACAAAAGCAAAGAAACACATCGACAACAATACAATAATAGTGGGGGACTTTAACACCCCCCTCACTGAAATGGACAGATCGTCTAAGCAAAAGATCAACAAGGAAATAAAGACTTTAAATGACACACTGGACCAAATGGACTTCACAGACATATTCAGAACATTCCATCCCAAAGCAACAGAATACACATTCTTCTCTAGTGCCCATGGAACATTCTCCAGAATAGATCACATCCTAGGTCATAAATCAGGTCTCAACAGGTACCAAAAGATTGGGATCATTCCCTGCCTATTTTCAGACCACAATGCTTTGAAACTAGAACTCAATCACAAGAGGAAAGTCGGAAAGAACTCAAATACATGGAGGCTAAAGAGCATCCTACTGAAGAATGAATGGGTCAACCAGGAAATTAAAGAAGAATTTAAAAAATACATGGAAACCAATGAAAATGAAAACACAACTATTCAAAATCTTTGGGATGCAGCAAAGGCAGTCCTAAGAGGAAAGTATATAGCAATACAAGCCTTTCTCAAGAACAAGAAAGGTCTCAAGTACACAACCTAACCCTACACCTAAAGGAGCTGGAGAAAGAACAGCAAATAAAGCCTAAATCCAGCAGGAGAAGAGAAATAATAAAGATCAGAGCAGAAATCAATGAAATAGAAACCAAAAGAACAGTAGAACAGATCAATGAAACTAGGAGCTGGTTCTTTGAAAGAATTAACGAGATTGAGAAACCCCTGGCCAGACTTATCAAAAAGGGAAGAGAAAGGACCCAAATCAACAAAATCATGAATGAAAGAGGAGAGATCACAACCAACACCAAAGAAATACAGACAATTATAAGAACATATTATGAGCAACTCTCTGCCAGCAAATTAGATAACCTGGAAGAAATGGAGGCATTCCTAGAGATGTATCAACTACCAAAACTGAACCAGGAAGAAATAGAAAACCTGAACAGACCTATAACCACTAAGGAAATTGAAGCAGTCATCAAAAATCTCCCAAAAAACAAGAGCCCAGGGCCAGATGGCTTCCCAGGGGAATTCTACCAAACATTTCAAGAAGAATTAATACCTATTCTGAAACTGTTGCAAAAAATAGAAATGGAAGGAAAACTTCCAAACTCATTTTATGATGCCAGCATTACCTCGATCCCAAAACCAGACAAAGACCCCATCAAAAAGGAGAATTACAGACCAATATCCCTGATGAACATGGATGCAAAAATTCTCACCAAAATACTAGCCAATAGGATCCAACAGTACATTAAAAGGATTATTCACCACGACCAAGTGGGATTTATCCCTGGGCTGCAAGGCTGGTTCAACATCCGCAAATCAATCAACGTGATACAATACATTGACAAAAGAAAGAACAAGAATCATATGATCCTATCAATAGATGCAGAAAAAGCTTTTGACAAAGTACAGCATCCTTTCTTGATCAAAACTCTTCAGAGTATAGGCATAGAGGGTACATACCTCAATATCATAAAATCCATCTATAAAAAACCTACAGCGAATATCATTCTCAATGGGGAAAAACTGAGAGCTTTCCCCCTAAGATCAGGAACGTGGCAGGGATGCCCACTATCACCACTGCTATTCAACATAGTATTGGAAGTCCTAGCCACAGCAATCAGACAACAAAAAGAAATCAAAGGCATCCAAATCGGCAAAGAAGAAGTCAAACCCTCACTGTTTGCAGATGATATGATACTTTATGTGGAAAACCCCAAAGACTCCACCCCAAAACTGCTAGAACTCATACAGGAATTCAGTCAAGTGTCAGGATATAAAATCAATGCACAGAAGTCAGTTGCATTCCTATACACCAACAACAAGACAGAAGAAAGAGAAATCAAGGAGTCGATCCCATTTACAATTGCACCCAAAACCATAAGATACCTAGGAATAAATCTAACCAAAGAGACAAAGGATCTGTACTCAGAAAACTATAAAATACTCATGAAAGAAATTGAGGAAGACACAAAGAAATGGAAAAACGTTCCATGCTCATGGATTGGAAGAACAAATATTGTGAAGATGTCAATGCTACCTAGAGCAATCTACACATTCAATGCAATCCCCATCAAAATACCATCCACTTTTTTCAAAGAAATGGAACAAATAATCCTAAAATTTGTAGGGAACCAGAAAAGACCCCGCATAGCCAGAGGAATGTTGAAAAAGAAAAGCAAAGCTGGTGGCATCACAATTCCGGACTTCCAGCTCTATTACAAAGCTGTCATCATCAAGACAGCATGGTACTGGCACAAAAAGAGACACAGAGATCAATGGAACAGAATAGAGAGCCCAGAAATGGACCCTCAACTCTATGGTCAACTCATCTTTGACAAAGCAGGAAAGAATGTCCAACGGAACAAAGACAGTCTCTTCAACAAATGGTGTTGGGAAAATTGGATAGCCACATGCAGAAGAATGAAACTGGACCATTTCCTTACACCACACACAGAAATAGACTCCAAATGTTTGAAAGACCTCAACGTGAGACAGGAGTCCATCAAAATCCTAAAGGAGAACACAGGCAGCAACCTCTTTGACCTCAGCCGAAGCAACTTCTTCCTAGAAACATCACCAAAGGCAAGGGAAGCAGGGGCAAAAATGAACTATTGGGACTTCATCAAGATAAAAAGCTTTTGCAAAGGAAACAGTCAACAAAACCAAAAGACAACCGACAGAATGGGAGAAGATATTTGCAAATGACATATCAGATAAAGGGCTAGTATCCAAAATGTATAAGGAACTCATCAAACTCAACACCCAAAGAACAAAGAATGCAATCAAGAAATGGGCAGAAGACATGAACAGACATTTTTCCAAAGAAGACATCCAAATGGCCAACAGACACATGAAAAATTGCTCAATATTGCTCGGCATCAGGGAAATCCAAATCAAAACCTCAATGAGATACCACCTCACACCAGTCAGAATGGCTAAAATTAACAAGTCAGGAAATGACAGATGTTGGCGGGGATGTGGAGAAAGGGGAACCCTCCGACACTGTTGGTGGGAATGCAAGCTGGTGCGGCCACTCTGGAAAACAGTATGGAGGTTCCTCAAAAAGTTGAAAAGAGAGCTACCATATGATCCTGCAATTGCACTACTGGGTATTTACCCCAAAGATACAAAAGTAGGGATCCAAAAGGGTATGTGCACCCTGATGTTTATAGCAGCAATGTGCACAATAGCCAAACTGTGGAAAGAGCCAAGATGTCCATCGGCAGATGAATGGATAAATAAGAAGTGGTATATATATACAATGGAATATTATGCAGCCATCAAAAGGAATGAGATCTTGCCATTTGCAACGACGTGGATGGAACTGGAGTGTATTATGTTGAGCAAAATAAGTCAAACAGAGAAAGACATGTATGATATGATCTCACTGATATGAGGAATTCTTAATTGTAGGAAACAAACTGAGAGTTGCTGGAGTGGGGGGTGGGGTGGGAGGGATGGGGTGACTGCGTGATAGACACTGGGGAGGGTATGTGCTCTGGTAAGCGCTGTGAATTGTGCAAGATTGTTGAATCTCAGATCTGTACCTCTGAAACAAATAATGCAATATATGTTAAGAAAAAAAAAGAAGAAGAAGAAGAAGGTAGCGGGAGGGGAAGAATGAAGCGGGGGATATCGGAGGGGTAGACGAACCATGAGAGACGATGGACTCTGAAAAACAAACAGGGTTCTAGAGGGGAGGGGGGTAGGAGGATGGGTTAGCCTGGTGGTGGGTATTGAGGAGGGCACATTCTGCATGGAGCACTGGGTGTTATGCACAAACAATGAATCATGGAACACTTCATCTAAAACTAATGATGTAATGTATGGGGATTAACTAAGGAATAAAAAAAAAAAAAGAAAGAAAGAAAGCAATAACCAGGAACTCTCTGTTAGAAAAGAGGGAAGAGAATGGCTGGTAAAGAAAGCAAATTCTGAAAAGCTCTTCAAGTATACTGAGACAAAGGAGCCCCAGTCCCCAGGAAAACCAGTGACAAGTTAATCCTTCACCCTGGGGGTTCCTAGCCTACTCTAAAACACTCTTGAAAAACTACCAACCACAGAGAAGTTCACCCTTTACATGTGTCCAGAGGCAGCCAGTCTGCTCCAGCAGAAGGGCACAGAACAACGAAGCAGGAACCCTGAGTTTTAGCTCCACCTCTACCACTGGCTTGTTTTGTGATCTTGAGCAAGTTCCTTCCCCTCCCAAACCTCAGAGCAGTGCTAGAAGAACCCAGTGAAATCACAGATATGGAAGTACTTTGCAAAGTACAGTGCAAAGAGCACTACAAGTGTGAGGGATTATTATCAAAATAGATTATGTGCCAACCTTTTTGATATCACCCTCAAGGCCTCCTCAGCTTTGATGTAGGATTCCCAGCTCCCTAGCTGCTTCCTCCAAATCCTACTGGCATGGAAACAAGAGCCTGCACCCTCCTGTCTCTTGCCAGCTGCCTCCTTAATGAGGCCAGATGATTGTAGTTATTTTTTATCAGCTCTAGTCTCTCCCAGAGAGATCCAGTCTTCTTCAGGAAGACTCTTCCCTTCTATAAACACCAATGACCAGGCACAATCTACCCATGTAGTAAGTGTGAACCAAGGAAGAAATAAAGCTGGAGCAATCTACAGCTCCAGGGGAAAAATCTGTAATTTGAATAACACTTGCTTGACAAGCTCTCAGTACCTACAAAACACACACACACACACACACACACACACAAACTGAGGTTAGTCCATATACCGTAGCAATCAGAAATCTTACCTGATTTCTGCTCCCTGCTCCTGAGCCTGTGCTGGCCACTCTGAGTTTGTCTTTTCTCTACCACCTGTGAAGATTCTAATTCAGTGCTGCCCATTTATACACTCTGGGAGTGGCAGGACTCCAGGAATCTTTGTCCCTACAAATCATAAGTTAGAATTCCCAGATTTATGGTCATGTCTGATTTAACACTATGAGTGTTATTGGCTTCCTAACTGGGGAGAGGACTTGGCCTCAAAATTAAGAAGCTGTTGTTTCATGCCTGCTGTCCAGACCCTGTACCTGGGTTCCCCAATTCTCACAATTATGTGTGCCAGTAAAGCAGAAAGAATACTTTGGAGAACAAGTCTCACAAGCAACATAAGAATAGAGGAGATGTCAAATCCTACATAACAAGGTGTTTAAGTGTATAATGGTTCCAAAAGGGAAAACTAAAGTCAGGGACTTGGGTGTCACATTAAAACAGAGGGGATAGGATATGGATACAGTTAAAATAGGCAGTGTGTTTAATGCTTACCAATCCAGGCTTGGCACAAGAGCACATACCAAAGCAGTGTCTTAACATTCAAGCAGTGATTCAACATTCAATTTGGTAACTCAACATCCCAACTGGTGTGGACAGATATGGAGTCTAAAGATAAGATACAAGGGGAAAACAGGCTCAGGTATAGACTGAGCCTAAGAATAGTGCCCTAAATTCTGATACACTCAAATACATCCCTAGAATACAGAAGTCATAATATGTCTGAAATTCTTAGGCTGAGGGTACCAATTTTCAGCATGTCACCTGGTATAGAAAAATAGGGACCTTGGAGATGGAGGTAGGACTATAGAAGGCTTCAGAATTGAAGCTCAAGCAGTGAAAGGGGTTCTGGATTACTATACTGAATCTCACTAAATCTTGGAGCAAATGCCCTACCTAAATAGAATATAAAGATTGCCTTTTTGGTTTAAAGATTGGGGTATCCCAACTCATATTCAGTCTTGGATGGCTTAGAGGGAAAATACTTCTCTCCTCCTCCCTTTATTCTCTCTACTATTTCTTGCCCATTTGCTTTCATACTTATTCTAAGTTTTCAGGCTAGTTTGTTGCAGAATATAACTCAGGACTTGCAATACTATGCTAGGAAAGAGGTCTGCTATGGTAAGTTTACTCCTCACTGCATGTCAATGGCCATAGGAAACAAAAACAGCAAGAAAAATTGTGTTAACTCTTGGCAGGATTTTCCATGGCAAAACTGGTCCCTACCAGATGTATCTAGGGACTATATCTGTTTTAGACCATGTTTCTCATTCACAAAAACAACTATAAGCCTCCTTATTCCTCATGGAAGTGAGGACAGGTGAAAAGCACTTGGCAGAGTAGCACCCAGGTGGTAGTAAGATACTGTACCAAGGGTTGAAATTGTGAAATGGTGACTCTGTCACCATTGTTGGAGTAGAATGTTTAAAGAGAATCACAGGAAAATAACTAAATCTGTTCTCAAGTGGCTCCATCTAAAATAATACCCATATGGAGTTTTCCTTGTAGTAACTGGTATAACATGTCCTTAGCTCTGAGCCTGGCACACAGTAGGCACTAGAGAAATAGTTTTGAATGAATGAATCATAAGTTACACACTAAAACAGCAAGACAGAGGGATACTGAGAAGATGGTGGAGTAGGAGGAGCTTAAGCTCACCCTGTCCCACCTTTATGACTAGGTATCACTGACATGTCAATAAACCTGAGAGTAATCCAAAGACTGATAGAACAAACTCTACAACTGAATGTATAGAAGAAGCTGCCTCTGAGAAGTTAGAAAAGGCAGAAAGGTGGTTGGGAGCTCCGTGCAGGGGGGGAGGAGTTGCAGTGGTGGAAAAGGGAAGCATCATGAAGCCCATGCAGGGAAAATGAATCTCCACAACTTCTGGCCTTGAAAACCATAGGAGCTGAATTCCCTGAATTTGTATAACCAGCAGAACTTGAAGCCTGGAGCTTTAAAAGTCAGGTGACTCAGCACGGGGCAAGCTAGGAGGGCAAGTGATAGCTCTTTAACCCTGCTGCTGTTAAAGAGACAAGGGCCAAAAGAGAAGCAAAATAAAAGCCATAGTTTGCACAACAGGGAGGGAGATATGTTTATGCTGATTTCAGAGCCTGTTGGGGGAATTCTCTGGGAAAAAAAGGAGTTGGCAGTCACCATTTTTCTCCCCCTCCCACCCCCAAGCATAAACACAGAGCCACCTGTTGGAAGTGGAGCTGCCCAGACACTTGCTACCTAACCAGCTAGCACTGTGCCCATCCACAAGTTCTGAGGGCTTGCCCACTCCAAGCCTGCTGGAGGCTCAGTGTAATTTTTGTTGACTAGTGGCTCAGTGCAAATTTTGCTATCACCATACATACCCTGCCTAGCCACCATGTTTGGCCCCCAGACACCAGGCCCAGCTGCCCTGCCCACAGACACCACAAGCCCCTGGCCTCTACTGCTGATGTGCACTATGCCCTGCACTGCTGCCACACTTTGAGGGGAATCAGCTTGGTACTAGTGGCTCAGTGCAAATTTGGCTAAACACTGTCACCCCACCCCCTAGCCCTTCTACTGTCATGCCCCCTCAGAGCCTGCCTGCCTGGATGTCACTAACATAGAGAGTAAGCACAGCCCACAATAGGCAAAGGATCAGTGCAGACTTCTGGACTGATAGAAAAAGCAACACAGACACAATAGCAGGATATAAGCGACACCCATAGGAGACTCCTCTGAAATGCCAGGTTCTGGTGAACAGGGGACACTGCACTATATGGCACTACAAGACTTCTTCTTCATAAAGCCACTATTTTCAAGAGCAGAAGACATAGCTGACCTTCCTAACACAGAGAAACAGACACAGAGAGGTAGACAAAATGAGGAGATGGAGAAATATGTCCCAAATGAAAGAATAAGACAAAGCCATAGCAAGAGATCTAAGCAAAAGAGAAATAATATACCTGATACAGAATTTAAAGTAATGATCATAAAGATACCCATTGGACTTCAGAAAAGGATGGAAGACCCAGTGAGATCCTTGACAAAGAGATAAAAAATAACATACCAGAGAAGAAAAACTCAATATATGAAATTAAAAATAGAATAGAAGGAATAAATAGTAGGCTACAGGAATTAATGGAATATATCAGTGACCTGGAGGATACAGTAATGGAAAGCAATCAAGCTGAAAAAGTGGGAGACAAATAGTGCAAAATGAAAATAGGTTTAGAGAACTCAGTGGTTCCATCAACATAATAACATTCTCATCATAGGGATCCCAGAAGGAGAAGAGGGAGAAAGGAGGGAAGAAAATGTATTTGAAGAAATAATAGTTAAAAACTTCCTGAATCTAAGGAGGGAAAGAGAGATCCAGATTCAGAAGGCACAAAGATCCCCAAACAAATTAAACCCAAACAGGTCCACACCAAGACACATAGTAATTAAAATAGCAAAAAATACTGATAAAGAGAATTTTTAAAACTGTAAGAGAAAGAAGACACATACAAAGGAAACCCCATTAGGCTATCAGCTGATTGTTCAAAGAAAATTTGCAGGCCAAAAGGGAGTGGCATCATGTATTCAAAGAGCTGAGCCCTACGAGAAATGTTAAGGGGCACAATGTGAGTGGAAAGTAAAAACCATAAGTAAGAGTAAGAAAAAATAGGAAGGAAAAAATAAAAAGATGTAAAAGATGATACCAAATATCTGAAATGTGGAGGGGAGAGGAGTAAAGAATGAGTTCAAAAATAAGGGACTATCAACTTAATATAGAAAGCTATATGCAGAAGATGTTATATATAAATGGAATGGTAACCACAAATCAAATAAGAGTAATTGATATGCAAAAAATAAAGAGTAAAGAACCCAGATATATCACTAAAGGAAGCCAGCAATCCATGAAAGAGAGAAAGAGAAGAAATGATCAGAGAAAAACTACAAAAACAACAAAATGGTAATAAATACTTATCTATAAATAATTACTTTGAATGTTAATGGAAAAAATATTTCATCAAAAGACATAGGGTGACAGAGTGCATAAAAAGTCAAGGCTCATCTATATGCTGCTTACAAGAGACTCATTTCAGAGCTAAAGACATCCACAGATTGTAACTGAGGGGAGAGAGAAATATTTATCATGCAAATGGATGTCAAAAGAAAGCCAGGGTAGCAATACTTATACCAGACAAAATAGACTTTAAAACAAAGTCTGTAAAAAGAGTCAAAGAAGATATTATATAATAATAAAGGGGAAAATCCAACAAGAAGATATAACAATTGTAAATATATATGAATCAAACATGGGAGCACCCAAATACATAAAACAGTTAATAACAAACATAAAGGAAATAATCAATAGTAATAAAAAATTGTAGGGGACATTAACACCCCACTTACATCGATGGACAGATCATCCAAACAGAAAATCAACAAGGAAACTGGCTTTGAATGACACACTAGACCAGATGGATTTAACAGATATATTCAGAACATTCCATCCTAAAACAGTAGAACACACGTTTTTATTTTATTTTTTTCTATTTTTTATTATTGTGTTCAATTAACCAGCATATAGTACATCATTAGTTTTTGATATCGTGTTCAACAATTCATCAGTTGTGTATAACACCCAGTGTTCATCACCACAGGTACCCTCCTTAATACCCATCACCCGGGGGGCACCTGAGTGGCTCAGTTGTTAAGCATCTGCCTTTGGCTAAGGTCATGATCCCAGGGTCCTGGGAGCGAGCCCCTCATCAGTCTCCCTGAGTGGCAGGAAGCCTGCTTTTCCCTCTCACACTCCCCTGCTTGTGTTCCCTCTCTTGCTGTCTCTCTCTCTGTCAAATAAATAAATAAAATCTTTAAAAAAAATACCCATCACCTGGTTACCCTACTCCCCCACCCCCTCCCTTCTGTAACCCCAGTTTGGTTAAAGTGTATATGGAGATTGTCCAAAATAGATCACATATTAGGCCACAAAATAAGCCTCAATAAGTTAAAAAAGATTGAAGTCATGCTTCAATCACAATGCTACAAAACTAGAAATCAACCACAAGAAAAAATCTGGAAAGACCGCAAATACATGGAGGTTAAATAACATGCTACTGAACAATGAGTAGGTCAACCAAGAAACTGAAGAAGAAATCAAAAAGTGTATGAAAACACAATGGTCCAAAATCTTTGGGATGCAGCTGAAGATGTTCTAAAAGGGAAGATTATAGAAATACAGGCCTATCTCAAGAAGCAAAAAAAAAAAAAAAAAAAAGCTTAAATAAACCTAAACTTACACCTAAAGGAGCTAGAAAAAGAAAAACAAACAAAACCCAAAACTATCCGAGGAAGGACATAATAGTTTAGAGCAGAAATAAATTATATAGAAAATTTTTAAAAACCCACAAAAAAACAAAAACAAACCTCAAAACAATAGAATAGTGATAGAACAGATCAATGACCAGGAGCTGGTTCTTTGAAAAGATCAACAAAATTGACAAACCTCTAGCCAGACTCATCAAATAAACAAAGCAAAACAAAAAAGAAAAAAGAACAGAAAGGACTCAAATAGACAAATGCACCGATGAAAGAGGAAAAATAACCCAAACCACAGAAATACAAATAATTGTAAAAGAATATTATGAAAAACTATATGCCAACAAATTAGACAACATAGAAGAAATGGATAAATTCCTAGAAATATATAACCTACCAAAATTGAAGCAGGAAGAAATAGAAAATTTGAGTAGACTGATTACCAGCAAGTAGATTGAATCAGTAATCAAAAAACTCCCAACAAACAAAAGTCCAGGACAAGATGGCTACACAGGTGAATTCTACCAAATATTTAAAAGAGTTAATACCTATTTTTCTCAAACTACTTAAATAGAAGGAAAACTTCCAAATTCATTTTATGAGGCAAGTATCACCCTGATACCAAAACTAGATAAGCACACCACAAAAAAGGAGAACTAGAGGCCAATATCTCTGATGAACATAGATGCAAAAATCCATAACAAAATATTAGCAAAAAGAATCTAACAATATGTTAAAAAAAAAACATTCACTATCATCAAATGGGATTTTTTTCTGGTATACAATTGTGGTTCAATATTTGCAAATCACTCAAAATAATAGCATCATATCAATAAGAGAAAGATAAAAAAACATTTGGTCATCTCAATAGAAGCAGAAAAAGCATTTGACAAATTACACCATCAATTCACAATAAAAGCTCTCAACAATGTAGGTTCAGGAGGAACATATCTCAACATAATAAAAGCCATCTATGAAAAAACCACAGAGAACATCATCCTCAATAGGGAAAAACAGAGCTTTATCCCTAAAGTCAGGAACATGACAAGGATATCCACTCTCCCCCATTTATTCAACACAGTACTGGAAGTCCTTGCTACAGCAATCAGAGAAGAAAAGAAATAAAGCTATCCAAATCTATAAGGAAAAGGTAAAACTTTCATTATCTGCAGATGACATAATACTATATGTAGAAAACCCAAAAGACTCTACCAAGAAACTACTAGAATTGATAAATTCAGTAAAGTCACAAGATACAAAATCAATGTGCAGAAATATATGTTGCATTTCTATACACCAATAATGAAGCAGCAGAAAGAGAAACTAAAAGAACAATCCCATTTGCAATTACACCCTAAATAATAAGATACCTAGGAATAAACCAAACCAAAGAGATGAAAGACCTGTACTCTGAAAACTATAAAACACAGATGAAAGAAATTGAAGACAACATAAAGAAATGAGAAAATATTCTATGTTCATGGATTGGAAGAACAAATATTGTTAAAATGTCTACACTCCTCAAAGCAATGCACACATTTAATGCAATCTCTATCAAAATACCAACAGCATTTTTCAAAAATCTAGAACAAATAGTGCTAAAATTTGTATGGAAGCAGAAAAAAAAAAAAAACCCTCTTAATAACCAAAGCAATTTTGAAAAAAAAAAAAAACAAAAAACGGAGGCATCACAATTCTGGACTTCAGATATATTAGAAAACTGTAGTAACTAAAACAGGATGGTAGCAGCATAAAAGTAGACACATAGATCAATAGAACAGAATAGAAAACGCAGAAATAAATCCACAGCTATATGGTCAATTCATCTTTGACAAAGCAGGGAAAGAATATCCAATAGGAATAAGACTGTCTCTTCAACAAATGGTGTTGGGAAAACTGGACTGGACCACTTTCTTTTATAATACAAAAATAAACAAAAACACCTCAAAATGGATTAAAGACCTAAATGTGAGACCTGAAACCATAAAAATCTTAGAAGAGAGCACAAGCAGTAATTTTTCTGACATTTGCCATAGCAACATTTTTTTCTAGATATGTCTCCTGAGACAAGGGAAACGAGGAAAAAAAAAAAAAACAACTATTGAGACTACATCAAAATAAAAAGCTTTTACACAGCAAAGGAACCAATCAACAAAACTGAAAGGTAACCTACAGAATGGGAGAAGATATTTACAAATGACATATCTAATAAAGGGTTAGTATCCAAAATATATAAAAGAAAACTTATCAAGCTCAACACCCAAAGAACAAATAATACACTTAAGAAATGAGCAGAAGATGTGAATAGACATATTTCCAAAGAAGACATCCAAATGGCTAACAGACACATGAAAAGATGCTCAACATCACTCATCAGCAGGGAAATACAAATCAAAACTACAATGAACTATCACTTCACACCTGTCAGAATGGCTAAAATTAAGAACACATGAAACAACAGATGTTGGTGAGGATGTGGAGATAGGGGAACCCTCTTACACTCTAGGTAGGAATGCAAACTGGTAAAGCCACTCTGGAAAACAGTATGGAGGTTCCTCAAAAAGTTAAAAATAGAATTACCCTACATCCAGGAATCACACTACAAGGTATCTACTCAAAACATACAAAAACACTAATTCAAAGGAATACATGCACCCCAATGTTTATAGCAGCTTTATCAGCAGTAGCCAAATTATGGAAACAGCCCATATGTCCATCGACTGATGAATGGATAAAGAAGAAATGGTACATATATACAGTGGAATATTACTCAGCCATAAAAATGAATGAAATCCTGACATGTGCAATGAGGTGGATGGAGCTAGAGAGTATTATGCTAAGCAAAAAATTAAGAGAAAGACAAATATCATATGATTTCACTCCTATGTGGAATTTAAGGGTGTAAGGTAGTAAAGTTCCTCTTATACTGAATCAACTACTTTCAGAAGTAATTTTATATAGCTGATATTTAATTTTTTTCTCTCATGATTTAAAGCATCAGTTATATACAACTATTTCCTAGGGTGCAATGGGGAAACTAAGACCCACTGAGATTAGAGGGCAAAGGAGGAGAGCAGAAATCAACCAATCAAAGGTGGAATAAATCAAAGCTTTTTAAATTGGAACAGAACTATACCTCACCTTGTTAATGTGACTATAAAAGTTGTTCTTACAAAAAAACAATGGCTAAGAGAAAAAGAGGTATATCCATGGATTTATAAAGTCAACAGTTACTTCTCTAAATTCCCTTGATTCAATTCAACTTAAGCTCCTTTCCCAATCAGCAATATTCTAATTTTTAAATATGCCTTGCTCTGGAAGTAAAAAAAGATGCTAGAAAAATGTGCAGGCCTATGTTAGGGCATAGAGTGGTTCTAGAGGAAAGCAGGGTCCAGAGTCTTAGAGGTCTAACAGTTGTCAAGAGGATGAAAGATGTGCAGTGTCAATTAGCTTTAATCTGAGGACAGCATCTATTTCTTTCTGCTAGATTCTAACCTATTTGCTGGGTGTGGTTTTACAGGTGTAGATCATAGCCAGAATAAATTAAGAAGGCTGTAGGTAGGGGCGCCTGGGTGGCTCAGTCGTTACGCATCTGTCTTCGGCCGGGGTCATGGTCCCAGGGTCCTGGGATCGAGCCCCGCATCGGGCTCCCTGCTCCACGGGAAGCCTGTTTTCTCCCTCTCCCGCTCCTCCTGCTTGTGTTCCCTCTCTCGCTGTGTCTCTCTGTCATATAAATAAATAAAATCTTTAAAAAAAAAAAAAAAAGAAAACTGTAGGTAAATTCTGCCCTTACCAGAAAGCCAGGGAGAGAGATGGTAGAATCACTCCTGTATCCTTTTATCATCAGGTCCCTTCTCTGAAAATGAAAAGAGTAGTCTCTTAAAGGTCTTCTTCGGCATCTTATTGCCAACCCTTTGGCCCTATCTCTCTGCAGAGACCACTCTTTTTATTTTGCTGTTTGCTGACTTTTCCATGCTCAAGTTTCTCTTTCACAAATGAATGACTGTTTCTCCCCTCCTGCCCAACCTTCACCCCCTATTTCTTGCCCTTGCCTTAGCCCCCTGAAGTACATTGGCCTCACAGATCCATGGCTACTTAGTTTCTCTAAAGTCATTTTCAACCTGGATCTTTCAGGATGCCCTGGGTCTATAGTTCATTTGTAAACACAAAAATACCAAGCTGACAGGAAAGACTGGACAGAACCCAAATCACATCCAAATATTGAGAAAAACTTTCCACCTTCTTACTTTGTATTTTTATAGGTTGTTAATGGTGTTTTTCTTTGTTTTAATTGTGAATCATGGAGGTGTGAAAGATATGCCTTCTTCTGTATTTTATCTACTATATGGTAAGAAATGTCTACACTCAGAATGTTCTAAGTAATAATAACATTGAATACTATAATTCAGTTGTGTTAGGGAGGACTTGGAGATTCCTTGGAGAAACTCCTGATGGAGCAACAGCCTGGTGTAGAGAAAAGAGCCTGAACTAGGAATTGAGATCCGCATTCTAGTCCCAGACGTGTCATTTAATTCCTGTGTAACAATGCGCAAGTTATTCTTCTTCCCCCAGTATAACAACAACAAAGTATATTATTTACCATGTTCCAAGTATGAAAGAAACGCTATAGAAGCCCTATCCCATTTAATATTTACAACACCCCTATAATATAGATAAAAATGGTTATAATCATCACTTTATAGTTTTGATAACTGAAGCACAGAGAGGTTGAGAAAATTGTCCAGTTTCACATAGCCTAAGGGCTATATAGGGTTTCAGAACTAAAGTACAAGGAGCTAGTAAGTATTAGAACCAGTATATAAACTCAGGTCCATCTGACTCCAGAGATCATACTTTCAACCAGAATGAAATGCTGCTGCTTTAAGCATTTTATCAAACTTTAGTTCTCACATTCATAAAAATAAGTTTTAGATTAACCTCTAAATTCTATTTTAGCTCTAACGTGTTAAAAGAGCCAAAAAATCCATGCCAATTCTTTCACATCACATGGAAAGGACAATGTCATGCCAATGTTTTTCTTAGCAATGTTGGGAAGAAGGAGGAATGTATAGCATCAATAGCTTCTGAGCCATAGGTCAAAGGGAGAGAAGAGCCTACTTTTTCTATCAGGAACCTGAAGACCAGGGACACCTGGGTGGCTCAGTCAGTTAAGTGTCTGACTTTGGCTCAGCTCATGATCCCGCAGTCCTGAGATCAAGCCCCGTGTTGGGGTCCCTGCTCAGGGAAGAGTCTGCTTCTCCCAGTCCCTCTCCTTTTGCCCCTGCCCCCCCCCCCATGCTCTCTTTCTCACTCTCTATTTCTGTCTCAAATAAATAAATAAATACAATCTTTTAATAGGTATTCTTCCAAGAGCTGGAGGAGACCAGCCCTGTACAAATTGGTAACCAATAACAGTGTATCAAAAAGCCTCTGAATCTACTGAGAACTGAGCAAGACTTGACTTTCAAGGAGGAAACACTTTGGTATATTCATTTCAGTGTCATAAATAACAAATAACTACCAGGGAATAACATTCCAGAAGGGAATTTCATGTCTTTGGTTGACATACCAAAAAAGGCAGGGAGCACTGGTGAAGCCAAGAATTATTTTGGGAGTTATTCTCCCTCTACATTCTCTACTTTTAAGACCTTGCCCACTAATGTGACTTCAACTATCACATCTATCTGGACAACTCCTAGATCTATATCTGCAGTCCTATCCTATCACACTAACTCCAAATCTGTATCACAGCTGCTTCCTGGACATTTCCACAACTTTTTGACACCACTTCAAACTTATCAAACATCAAACCAGATTCATCATCTTCTGTTCCAAGCTAGTCCCAAATAAAGTGAGAAAAATGCTTTGACATCTATAAGGACAAGTGCAAATATAAAGTATTATTATTTTTCTTTGTCAATGTCAATAACAACATTGTTTATCCAGGCACTTAAGCCTGGGACTTTGGAGTACTTCTCCAAATCCAGGCACTTACTAAATCTAGTAGATTTT
The DNA here is from genome assembly GCF_011800145.1 of Mirounga leonina. Lineage (NCBI taxonomy): Eukaryota > Metazoa > Chordata > Mammalia > Carnivora > Phocidae > Mirounga > Mirounga leonina. The sequence continues at coordinate 14,318,307 of NW_023270513.1, forward strand.
TCCCTTGTGAGATCTTTTATATTTGTCCCTTCCTTTCCATTCTTAACATCATTACCTCCAGACTGATGAATCCTAAATATTTATCTCTTAATTTCTGTAAATGAATGTAAATATATGAGGCATTTGGCACATAGTGGTGATCAGTGTTAGATGCATTTCAAGCACTCGACATACTTCACTTAGGTATCTTTCTAGTACCTCAAGCTCAACATGTTCTGAAACAATGGATTTTTTTCCCTAAACTAGTCTCTCCTGACTTCCCAATATCAATTATTGACACTGTAGTCTACTCGTTCAAGTCAAAACCTGGGTGGGGGTGACTTCTTTGAATTTTTCTCTTTCTTGCTACCTACAAATAATTACTTGTCAAGTCTTATTAATTGTGTCTGGTATTTCTTCCCAATAATCCCTCCTCTATGTCTTCATTGCCATCAGCCTAAAGAAAGGTCTTTGGAGGAGGTCCATGTGTGGTGCAGTTGGTTAAGCGTCTGACTCTTAGTTTTGGCTCTGGTCATGATCTCAGGGTCCTGGGATCAAGCCCTCCATCAGGCTCCATGCTCAGAGTGGAGTCTGCTTGAGATTCTCTCTCTCCCTCTCCCTCTGCTCTTCCCACTCGTTTGTTTTGTTTCTTAAATTCCACATATGAGTGAAATCAAATGGTATTTCTCTTTCTCTGACATATTTATTTTAGCATTATACTCTCTAGATTCATACATGTTGTTACAAATGGCAAGATTTCATTCATTTTCATGGCTGAATAATATTCCATTGTATGAATATACCACTTCTCCTTTATTCACCCGTCTATCAGTGGACAGCTAGGTTGCTTCCATATCTTGGCTATTGTAAATAGTGTTGCAATAAACATAGGGGTGCATGTATCACTTTAATTAGTGTTCTTGTATTCTTTCAGTAAATAGCCAGCAGTGCAATTTCTGTATCGTAGAGTAGTTCTATTTTTAACCATTTGAAGACACTCCATACTATTTTCCTTAGTGGATGTGCCAGTTTCCATTACCACCAAACAGTGCAGGAGGGTTCCCCTTTTTCCACATCTTCAACAACGCCTGTTGTTTCATGTGTTGTTGATTTTAGGGATTCTGACAAGTGTAAGGTGATATCTCATTGTAGTTTTGTTTGCATTTCCCTGATGGTAAGGGATGATGAACACCTTTTCATGTGTCTTTGGGATATCTTCATGTATTCTCTGGAAAAAAATGTCTATTCATATCTTCTGCCCATTTTAAATTGGATTATCTGTGTTTTGTGTTGAGTTTAATACATTTTTTTGAGTTTAATACATTTTTTATAGATTTTTGGATGCAAACATTTTATCTGACATGGCATTTGGAAATATCTTCTCCCACACTGTAGGTTTCCTTGTAGTTTTCTTGAGTGTTTCCTTTGATGTGCAGAAGCTTTTTATTTTGATGTAGTCCCAATAGTTTATTTTTCCTCTTGTTTCCCTTGCCTCAAGAGACATATCTAGAAAGAAGTCTCTATGTCCCATGTCAAAGAAGGTACTGCCTGTGTTCTATTCTAGGGCTTTTATGGTTTCAGGTCTCACATTTAAGTCTTTAATCTATTTTAAGTTTATTTTGTGTATGGTGTAGGAAGGTGGTCCAGTTTCTTTCTTTTTTTTTTTTTTTTTTTTGCATGTAGCTGTCCAGTTTCCCAACATCATTTGTTGAAGAGCCTGTCTTTTTTTCCCATTGGATATTCTTTTCTGCTTTGTCAAAGTGACCATATGGTTGTGGGTTTATTTCTGAATTTTCTATTCTGTTCTATTAATCTATGTGTATACTTTTGTGCCACTACCATACTGTTTAATTACTGCAGTTTTGTAATATAACTTGAATTCTGGAATTGTGATACCTCCAGCCTTACTTTTCTTTTTCAATATTCCTTTGGCTATTCAGGGTCTCTTTTTGCTCCATACAACATTTATGACTATTTATTCTAACTCTGTGATAGGATTGCATTACATGTGTAGATTGCATTGGGTAGTAGAGAATTTTTTATTCAAATTCAAGTAGCCAATAGTACATCATTTGTTTCAGATGTAGTGTTCAATAATTTATCAGTTACATATAACACTCAGTCCTCATCACAACACTTGCCCTCCTTAATGCCCATCAGCCAATTACCCCATCCCCCTACTCATCTCCCCTCTAGCAAACCTCTGTTTGTTTCTTATAGTTAAGAGCCTCTCATGGTTTGTCTCCCTCTCTGATGACTTCCCAATCAGTTTCCTTCCTTTCCCCTATGATCCTCTGTGCTGTTTCTTATATTCCACATATGAGTGAAACCATATGATAATTGTCTTTCTCTGACTGACTTATTTCACTCAGCATAATATCCCCCAGTTCCATCCATGTCGATGTAAATGGTAAAATTTCATTTTTTCTGATGACTGAGTAATATTCCATTGTATATATATACCACATCTTCTTTATCCATTCATCTGTCAATGGACTTCTCAGCTCTTTCCATTTTTGGTTATTGTGGACACTGCTGCTATGAACATAAGGGTGCAGGTGCCCCTTGGGATAACCACATTTCTGTCTTTGGGGTAAATACCTAGTAGTGCAATTGCTGAGTTGTAGGGTAGCTCTATTTTTAACTTCTTGAGGCAACACCATACTGTTTTCCACAGTGGCTGTAAAGAATTGATACCATTTACAATTGCACCAAACACCATAAGATACTTAGGAATAAACCTAACCAAGGAGGTAAAGGATCAATACTCTAAAAAATACAGAACACTTATGAAAGTAATTGAGGAAGACACAAAGAAATGGAAAAACATTCCACACTCATGGATTGGAAGAATAAATATTGTTAAAATGTCTATGCTACCCAGAGCAATCTACACATTCAATGCAATCCCCTCAAAATACCATTGACATTTTTCACAGAGCCAAAACAAATAATCCTAAAATTTGTATGGAACCAGAAAAGACCCCAAATAGCCAGAGGTAGTTGAAAAAGAAAACCAGAGCTGGTGGCATCACAATGCCTGACATCAAGCTATATTACAAAACTGTAATCATCAAGACAGTATGGTACTGGCACAAAAATAGACACATAGATCAATGGAACAGAATAGAGAACCCAGAAATAGGCTCTTGACTCTATGGTCAACTAAACTTCGACAAAGCAGGAAAGACTATCTAATGGAAAAAGGACAGTCTCTTCAATAAATGGTGCTGGGAAAATTAGCAGGAAAGACTAATGGAAAAAGGACAGTCTCTTCAATAAATGGTGCTGGGAAAATTGGACAGCCACACGCAGAAGACTAAAACTGGACCATTTTCTTACACCATACAAAAAGTTAAATTCAAAATGGATGAAAGACCTAAATGTGACACAGGAATCCATCAAAATCCTAGGGGAGAACACAGGCAGCAACCTCTTCGACCTCGGCCACAGCAACTTCTTCCTAGAAACATCACCAAAGGCAAGGGAAGCAAAGGCAAAAATGAACTACTGGGACTTCGTCAAGATGAAAAGCTTTTGCACAGCAAAGGAAACAGTCAACAAAACCAAAAGACAACCAACAGAATGGGAGAAGATATTTGCAAATGACATATCAGATAAAGGGCTAGTATCCAAGATCTGTAAGGAACTTAATCAAACTCAACACCCAAAAAAACAAATAATCCAGTCAAAAAATGGGCAGAAGACATGAACAGACACTTCTCCAAAGAAGACATACAAATGGCCAACAGATACATGAAGAAATGTTCAACATCACCTGCCATCAGGGAAATACAAATTAAAACCACAATGAGATACCACCTTACACCAGTCAGAATGGCTAAAATTAACAAGACAGGAAACAACGAATGTTGGCGAGGATGTGGAGAAAGGGAACCCTCTTACACTCTTGGTGGGAATCCCATGCTTTCACTTTCAACCAACTTGTGTCTTTAGGTCTAAAGTGAGTACCTTGTTGACAGAATGTAGTTGCATCATGGTTTTTACCCATGCTGCCAATTTGTCTTTTACTTGGTGAGTTTAATCCATTCATACTTAAAGTGATTACTGATAATGAAAGATTCATTTCTGCCTTTTTGCTATTGTAATATATGTATTATATATTTTTGTTCCTTAACTTCTCCAATACTATATTTTTTAGTCTAAGTTTTTTTTAGTGTATGATTTTGATTTCTCTTTATTTTCTTTTTTGTCTGATTCAGTTATTTTCTTAGTAGTTGCCATGGAGATTATACTTAACATCCTAAATATCTAACAAACTAGTTTGAATTGACACCAAATTAGCTTCAAGAGAAATCCGTTTTCTCCTATATAGCTCTATCCCTCCCTTTATGTTTCATCACAAATTAAATCTTTATACTTTGTGTGTTCATTAACATGGATTTATAACTATTGTCTTACATAATTGTGGAATCACTTGAGAAACACATATAATTGCAAACAAAAAAATACAATAATTCAAGCTTTCTTTTATTTTTATTGAAGTATAATTAACATACAGTGTTATATTAGTCTCAGGTGTGCAACATAATAATTCAATAACTCTATACATTGCTCATTGTACACCATGATAAGTGTACTCCTAATCCACTTTATCTATTTCACCTACCCACCTCCCCTCTGGGAAATATCAGTTTATTCTCCATATTTCAGAATCTGATTTGTTGTCTGATTCTTTTTTCCTTTATTTATTTTGTTTCTTAAAATCCACATTTGAGTACAATGTATTTGCTTTTCTGTCTGACTTATTTCATGTAGGATTATACTCTCTAAGTCCATCCATGTTGTTGTATATGGTAAGATCTAGTTTTTTTATGATTGAGCAATATCACTTTGTATATTTATAACACCTCTTTATCCCTTCATCTATGGATGGACAGTAGGTTTGCTTTAATATCTTTGCTATTGTAAATAATGCTGCAATAAACATAGGGATTCATATATCAATTCAAATTAGTGCTTTTGTTTCCTTTGGGTACATACTCGGTAGGGGAATTACTGGATCAGGCAGTAATTCTATTTTTAATTTTTTGAGGAACCTTCAAACTGTTTTCCACAGTGACTACACCAATTTACATTCCAACCAGCAGTGCACATGGTTTCTCTTTCTTCACATCCTTGCCAACAATTTCTTGTCTTTTTCATTCTAGATATTCTAACAGGTGTAATGTGATATCTTATTGTGGTTTTGATTTGCATCTCCCTGATGATTAGTGATGTTGAATATATTTTCACGAATCTTGGTCATTTGTATGTCTTCTTTGAAAAAAAATGTCTATTCAGATTCTCTGTTGATTTTTCAATCTGATTATTCATGGGTTTTTGATATTGAGTTGTATAAGTTCTTTATATGTTTTGCATACTGACCCATTACTGCATATATCTTTTTCAAATTTCTTCTCCCATTCAGTGGGTTGCTTTGTCATTTTGTTGATGTATTTCTTCAATTTACAAAAGCTTTTTATTTGGCTGTAGTCCCATTAGTTTATTTTTGCTTGTTTCCCTTGCCTGATGGCACATACCTAGAGAAAAATTTCTATTGCCAATGTCAAAGAAATTGCTGCCTATGATTTCTTCTAATAGTTTTATGGTTTCCAATCTCATTTAAGTCTTAAATCTACTTTGAGTTTATTTTTGTATATGGTGTAAAAAAGTAGCCCTGCCTCACTTTTTCCCATGTAGCTGTCCAGTTTTCTCAATATCACATATTAAAAAAAAAAAAAAAGATTGTCTTTTCCTTATTTTATATTCTTGTCTCCTTTGACATAGATTAATAGACCATATGGGGGTGGGTTTATTTCTACGCTCTCTTTTCTGTTCCATTGATCTATGTGTCTATATTTGGGCCAGTGTCTTACTGTTTTGGTTACCATAGCTATGTAGTATACATTGAAATCAGGGATTGTTTTGCCTCCAACTTTGTTCTTTTTTGTCAAGTTTACTTTGGCTATTCAAGGTTCTCTGTAGTTCCATAAATGTATGTTTTATTTGCTCTACCACTGTGAAAAATGCTGTTGGTATTTTCATAGGTATCGCATTAAATATGCAAACTGCTTTGGGTTGTAAGGACAATTTAACAATATTTGTTCTTCCAGTCTATCAGTATGGAAGGTCTTTCACCTACTTGTTTATTTCTAAATATTTTATTTTTGATGCAATTGTAAATAAGATTGTTTTCTTAATTTCTATATCTGCTACTTAATTATTAGTGTACATAAAGACAACAGATTTCTGTATATTAATTATGTAACTTGCAAATTTACTAAATTTATTTATCTGTTCTAGCAGTTTTTTGGTGGTCTTTAGGGTATTCTTTTATTTTCCAAATTTTTATTTAAATTCTAATTAACATATAGTGTAATATTGGTTGCAGGAATAGAATATTGTGATTTATCATGTACATATAACACTCAGTGATCAACACAATAAGTGCCCTCCTTAATACCCATCAGCTATTAGCCCACCCCCCACCAACCTCCCTCCATAAACCTTCAGATTGTTCTCTATCCCTAAGTCTCTTATCATTTGCTTCCTCCTTTTCCCTTTCCTCTTTGTTAAATTGTTTTGTTTCTTAAGTTCCACATATGAGTGAAATCATATGGTATTTGTCTTTCTTTGACTGACTTATTTTGCATAGCATAGTACACTCTACTACCATCCACATCATTGAAAATGTCAAGATTTCATTCTTTTTGATGGCTGAGTAAAATTCTATTATATATATATATATATATGTATGTCACATCTTCTTTATCCATTCATCAGTCAATGGACATTTGGGCACTTTCCATAATTTGGCTATTGTTGATAATGTTGCTATAAACATTGGGAGGCATGTGCCCTTTCAAATAATATTTTTTTATCCTTTGCATAAATACCTAGTAGTGCAAATGCTTGGTTGTAGAGTAGCTCTATTTTTAAAAATTTTGAGGAACCTCCATACTGTTTTCCAAAGTGGCTGCACTAATTTGCATTCCCCCCAACAGAGAAAGAGGTACACATTTCTCCACATCCTTGTCAACATCTGTTGTTTCGTGTGTTGTTAATTTTAGCCATTATGACAGGTATGAGGTGGTATCTCATTGTGGTCTTAATTTGCATTTCCCTGATGATGTGTGATGTTGAGCATCTTTTCATGTGTCTTGTTGCCATCTGTATATCTTCTGCTAATTTTATAACTGTATTGTTTGGGGTTTGGGGGGGTGTTGAGTTTCATAAGTTCTTTATAGATTTTGGATACTAACCATTTATCAGATATGGCATTTGCAAATATCTTCTCCCATGCCATAGGTTGCCTTTTTGTTTTGTTCATGGTTTCCTTCACTGTGCAAAAGTTTGTATCTTGATGATATCCCAATAGTCCCTTTTTGCTTTTCTTTCTCTTGCCTCCAGATATGTATCTGGTAAGAAGTTGTTATGGCCAAGAACAAAGATCTTGTTGCCTCTGTTCTCCTCTAGGATTTTAATGGTTTCCTGTCTCATATTTAGATCTTTCATCTATTTTGAATTTATTTTTGTGTATGGTGTAACAAAGTGGTCCAGTTTCATTTGTCTGCATGTTGCTGTCCAGTTTTCCCAACACCATTTGTTGAAGAGACTGTCTTTTTCACATTGGATATTCCTTCCTGCTTTGTCAAAGATTACCTGACATAGAGTTGAGGGTCCATTTCTGGGTTCTCTATTCTGGTCCATCAATCTATATGTCTGTTTTTGGGGGCACCTGTGTGGCTCAGTTGTTAAGGGTCTGCTTTCGGCTCAGGTCATGATCCCAGGGTCCTGGGATCGAGCCCTCCATCAGGCTCCCCGCTGGTGGGAAGCCTGCTTCCCCCTCTCCCACTCTCCCTGCTTGTGTTCCCTCTGTTGCTGTGTCTCTCTCTATCAAATAAATAAATAAAATCTTTAAAAAAATATTATGTGTCTGTTTTTGTGACAATAACATACAGTGTGGATGTCTACAGCTTTGTAATATAGCTTGAGGTCTGAAACAGTGATGCCCCCAACCTTTTCTTTTTCAAGTTTGCTTTGGCTATTTGGGGTCTTCTCTGGTTCCATAAATTTGAAGATTTTTGTTCTAGCTCTGTGAATGATGCTGATGGCATTTTAATAGGGATTGCATTAAATGTGTGGAATGTTTTGGATAATATAGACATTTGAACAATATTTGTTCTTCCAATCCACAAGCATGGAATGTCTTTCCATTTCTTTGTGTCATCTTCAATTTCTTCCATAAGTGTTCTATAGTTTTCAGAGTACAGATCTTTCACAACTTGGGTTAAGTTTATTCATACGTATTTCATGGTTTTTGGTGCAATTGTAAATGAGATAGATTCCTTGACTCCTCTTTCTGCTACTTCATTATTGGAGTATAGAAATACAACAAACTTCTCTACTTTACTGAATTCATGTGTCAGATCTAGCAGTTTTTTTGGTGGAGTCTTTCAGGTTTTCTACTTAGAGTATCAGGTCATCTGTGAATAATGAAAGTTTGGCTTCTTCCCTGCCAATTTGGATGCCTTTTATTTCTTGTCTTATTGCTGAAGCTAGGACTTCCAGTACTATGTTAAATCAAAGAGGTGAGGGTGGATATCCCTGTGTTTTCCCTGACCATAGAGGAAAAACTCTCAGTTTTTCCCCATTGAGGATGATATTAGCTGTGGGTCTTAGTATATGGCCTTTATGATGTTGAGGTACGTTCCCTCTATCCCTACTTTGTTGAGGGTTTTTATAAAGAATTGATGCTGTACTTTGTCAAATGCTTTTTCTGCATCTATTGAAAGGATTATATTGTTATTATCCTTTCTATTATTAATGTGGTATATCACGTTGATTGATTTGGGAGTATTGACCCAACCCTGCATCCCAGGAATAAACCCCAATTGCTCATGGTGAATAATTGTTTTAATATAGTGTTGGATTTGCTAGTATCTTGTTGAGAATTTTTGCATCCATGTTCATCAGGAATATTGGCCTGTAATTATCCTTTTTAGTGGGGTCTTTGTCTGGTTTTGGAATGAAGGTAATGCTGGCCTCATAGAATGAGTTTGGAAATTTTCCTTACATTTCTACTTTTTGGAACAGTTTGACAAAAATAGATATTAAATCTTAAATATCTGGTAGAAGTCCTCTGGAATTTGACCCTGGACTTTGGTTTGTGGGAGATTTTTGATTACTGATTCAATTTCTTTGCTGATTATGGGTCTGTTCAAATTTTCTAATATCTCCTGTTTCAGTTTTGGTGGTTTGTATGTTTCTATAAATTTATCTCTTTCTTCCAGATTGCCCAATTTGTTGGCATATAAATTTTCACAATACTGTCTTATAACTGTTTGTATTTCTATGGTGTTGGTGGTGATCTCTCCTCCCTCATTCATGATTTTATTTATTCAGGTCCTTTCTCTTTTCTTTTTGATAAATCTGGCTAGGGCATTATCAATTTTATTAATTCTTTCAAATAATCAGCTCTTAATTTCATTGATCCATTCTTCTGTTTTTGTTTGTATATCATTTATTTCTGCTCTAATCTTTACTATTTCCCTTCCTCTATTGTCTTTAGGCTTTATTTGATGTTCATTTTCAAACTCCTTTAAGAGTACAGTTAGGTTGTGTATCTGAGACTTTTCTTGCTTCTTGAGGTAGGCCTGTATTGCTTTATACTTCCCTCTTATGCCTGCCTTTGCTATATCCCAAAGGTTTTGGACTGTTGTGTTTTCATTTACGTTTGTTCCATGTATTTTTTTTATTTCTTCTTTAATTTTCTGGTTAATCCATTCATTATTTATTAAGATGTTCTTTATCTTCCATGTATTTGTGGTCTTATTATTTTTCTTGTAGTTGACTTCAAGTCTTATAGTGTTTTGGTGAGAAAATATGCATGGTATGATCTCAATCTTTTTGTACTTGTTGAGGCCTGATTTGTGAACCAGTATGTCATCTATTCTGGAGAACATCCCATGTGCACTTGAAAAGAATGTGTATTCTGCTGCTTTAGGATGAAATGTTCTGAATATATCTGTTCAGTCCATCTGGTGCAACATGTCATACAAATGCACTGTTTCCTTGTTGATTTTCTGCTTAGATGATCTGTCCATTGCTGTAAGTGGGGAGTTAGAGTCCCCAACAAGTATTGTAGTGTTATCGATGAGTTTCTTTGTTTTTATTAATTGATTCATATATTTGTCTGCTCCCAAGGTGGGGGCATAAGTATTTATAATTGTTAGATCTTCTTGTTGGATAGACCCCTTAATTATGATATAGTGTCCTTCTTTATATCTTGTTATTGTTGTTGGTTTAAATTCTTGTTTGTCTAATATAAGTGTGGCTACTCCAGCCTTCATTTTATGTCCATTAGCTTAAGAGATGATTCTCTATCACCTCTCTTTCAATCTGCCAGTGACCTTAGGTCTAAAATGAGTTTCTTATAGGCAGCTTATAGATGGGTCTAGTATTTTCATCCATTCTAATACCCATTGTCTTTTGATTGGAGCATTTAATCCATTTACTTTCAGAGTGATTATTGATAGATATGATTTTAGTGCCATTGTATTACTTGTAAAGTCAATGTTTCTGGAGGTTTTCTGTTCCATTCTAGTCTTTGTTGCTTTTGGTCTATCTTTCCCACTCAGAGAGTCACATTTATTAGTTCAGGGCTGGTTTAGTGTTCATGAACTCCTTTAGTTTTTGTCTAGGAAACTCTTTATCTCTCCTTCTATTCTGAATGACAGCCTTGTTGGATAAAGTATTCTTGTCTGTATATTTTTCCCATTCAGTGCATTAAATATATCATGCCACTTTCTTCTGGCCTGCCAAATTTCTGTGGAGAGATCTGCTGTGAACCTTATTTGTCTTCCCTTGTAAGTTAGGTATTTCTTTTCCCTTGCTGCTTTCAGGATTATTTCTTTATCTCTGTATTTTGCAAATTTAAGTAACATTGTTTTTGGTGTTGACCTGCTTTTGTTGATTTTGATGGGAGTTCTGTTTGCTTCCTGGATTTGGATGTCTGTTTCCTTCCCCAGATTAGGAACGTTTTTGGCTATAATTTGCTCAAATGAACCTTCTGCCCCCTTTTCCTTCTCTTATTTTCTCCTATGACATGATATTATGCTTTCTGGAATTGCTGAGTCCCTAAGTCTACATTCGTCATCTAATGTTTTTCTTTCTCTCTTCCTGTCACGTTCATTATTTTCCATAACTTTACTTCTATATCACTGATTCATTCCTCTACTTCTTCCAAGAAGCAGATGAATTACATCCAGTCAGTTTCACATTTAGGTTATAGCATTTTTTTTTTTTTTTAATTTCAGACTGACTAGTTTTCAGGTCTTTTACCTCTGTGGTAAGGGACTCCTTGGTGTCGTCTATGCTTTTCTTTACCCAGATGGTATCCTTATGATTGTTGTTTTATTTTATTTTATTTTTTTATTAACATAATGTATTACTTGTTTCAGGGGTACAGGTCTGTGATTCATCAGTCTTACATAATTCACAGTGCTCACCATAGCACATACCCTCCCCAGTGTCCATCACCCAGGCAACCCATCCCTCCCACCCCCCTCCACTCCAGCAACCCTCAGGTTGTTTCCTGAGATTAAGAGTCTCTTGCTGTTTGTCTCCCCCTCTGGTTTTATCTTGTTTCATTTTCCCCTCCCTCCCCCTATAATCCTCTGCCTTGTTTCTCAAATTCCTCATATCAGTGAGATCATGTGATAATTTTATCTGATTGACTTATTTTGCTTAGCATAATACCTTCTAGTTCCATCCACGTGGTTGCAAATGGCAAGATTTCAATTTTTAAATGGCTGTATGATATTCCATTGCATGCGTGTGTGTGTGTGTGTGTGTGTGTGTGTGTGTGTGTACACCACATATTCTTTATCCATTCATCTGTTGATGGATATCTAGGCTCTTTCCATAGTTTGGCTATTGTGGACATTGCTGCTATAAATATTGGGGTGCACATGCACCTTCAGATCACTACTTTTGTATCTTTTGGGGAAATACCCAGTAGTGCAATTCCTGGATTATAAGGTAGTTCTATTTTCAACTTTTTGAGAAATCTCCATACTATTTTCCAGAGTGGCTGCACCAGGTTGCATTCCCACCAACAGTGTAGGAGGGTTCCTCTTTCTTCACATCCTCGCCAACATCTGTCATTTCCTGACTTGTTAATTTTAGCCATTCTGACTGGTGTGAGGTGGTATATCATTGAGGTTTTAATTTGTAATTCCCTGTTGCCGAGTGATGTTGAGCACTTTTTCATGTGTCTATTGGACATTTGGAAGTCTTCCTTGCAGAAATGTCTGTTCATGTCTTCTGCCCATTTCTTGATTGGATATTTTGTTCTTTGGGTGTTAAGTTTGATAAGTTCTTTATAGATTTTGGATACTAGCCCTTTATCTGATATGTCATTTGCAAATATCTTCTCCCATTCTGTCAGTTGTCTTTTGGTTTTGTTGACTGTTTCCTTTGCTGTGGAAAAGCTGTTCATCTTGATGAAGTATCAATAGTTCATTTTTGCCTTTGCTTCCCTTGCCTTTAGCGATGTTTCTAGGAAAAAGTTGCTGTGGCTGAGGTCCAAGAGGTTACTGCCTGTCTTCTCCTTTCGGATTTTGATGGATTCCTGTCTCACAGTTAGGTCTTTCATCCATTTTGAGTTTTTCTTTGTGTATGGTGTGAGAGAATGGTCCAGTTTCAGTCTTCAGCATGTGGCTGTCCAATTTTTCCAGCACCACTTATTGAAGAGACTGTCTTTTTTCCATTGGATATTATTTCCTGCTTTGTCAAAGATTAGTTGACCATAGAGTTGAAGGTCCATTTATGAGCTCTCTATTCTGTTCCATTGATCTATGTGTCTGTTTTTGTGCCAGTACCATACTGTCTTGATGATTACAGCTTCATAATAGAGCTTGAAGTCCAGAATTGTAATGCCACCAGCTTTGCTTTTCTTTTTGAACATTCCTCTGGCTATTTAGGGACTTTTCTGGTTCCACACAAATTTTAGGATTTTTTGTTCCATTTCTTTGAAAAAAGTTGATGGTATTTTGGTAGGGATTGCATTAAATGTGTAGATTGCTCAAGGTAGCATAGACATTTTCACAATATTTGTTCTTCCAATCCATGCGCATGGAAGGTTTTTCCATTTCATTGTCTTCTGCAATTTCTTTCACGGCTATTCTATAGTTTTCTGAGTACAGATCCTTTGCCTCTTTGGTTAGATTTATTCCAGTATGTTATGGTTTGGGGTGCAATTGTAAATGGGATCAACCCCTTAATTTCTCTTTCTTCTGTCTTGTTGTTCGTGTATAAACATGCAACTGATTTCTGTGCATTGATTTTATATCCTGCCACTTTACTGAATTCCTGTATGTGTTCTAGCAGCTTTGGGGTGGAGTCTTTTGGGTTTTCCACATAAAGTATCATATCATATGCAAAGAGTGAGAGTGTGTCTTCTTCTTTGCTGATTCGGATACCTTTAATATTTTTTGTTGTCTGATTGCTGAGACTACGACTTCTAGTACTATGTTGAATAGCAGTGGTGATAGTGGACATCCCTGCCCCATGTTCCTAACCTTAGGGGAAAAGCTCTCAGTTTTTCCCCATTTGGAATGATATTCACTGTGGGTTTTTCATAGATGGCTTTTATGATATTGAGGTATGTACCCTCTATCCCTATACTCTGAAGAATTTTGATCAAGAAAGGATGCTGCATTTTGTCAAATGATTTTTCTGCATCTATTGCGAGTATCAAATGGTTCTTGTTCATTCTTTTATTAATGTAGTGTATCACATTGATTGATTTGCGGTTGTTGAGCCAACCTTGCACCCCAGGGATAAATCCCTCTTGCTCATGGTCAATAATCTTTTAATGTCCTGTTGAATTCTGTTGGCTAATATTTTGGTGAAAATTTTTCCATCATGTTCATTGGGATATTGGTCTGTAATTCTCCTTTTTGATGGGGTCTTTGCCTGGTTTTGGGATCAAGGTAATGCTGGCCTCATAAAATGAGTTTGGAAGATTTCCTTCCATTTCTTTTTTTTTGGCACAGTTTCAGAAGAATAGGTATTAATTATTCTTTAAATGTTTGATAGAATTCCCCTTGGAAGCCATCTGGCCCTGGGCTCTTGTTTTGGGGGAGATTTTTGATTACTGCTTTAATTTATTTAGTGGTTATAAGTCTGTTCAGGTTTTCTATTTCTTCCTGGTTCAGTTTTGGTAGTTGATATGTCTCTAGGAATGCATCCATTTCTTCCAGATTATCTAATTTGCTGGCATAGAGTTGCTCATAATATGTTCTTATAATTGTTTCTATTTCTTTGGTTTGGTTGTGATCTCTCCTCTTTCATTCATGATTTTATTTATTTGGGTCCTTTCCCCTTTCTTTTTGATTAGTCTGGCCAGGGGTTTCTCATTCTTATTAATGCTTTCAAAGAACCAGCTCCTAGTTTCATTGATCTGTTCTACTGTTCTTTTCGTTTCTATTTCATTGATTTCTGCTCTGATCTTTATGATTTCTGTTCTCCTGATGGGTTTAGGCTTTATTTGCTGTTCTTTCTCCAGCTCCTTTAGGTGTAGGGTTAGGTTGTGTATTTGAGACCTTTCTTGTTTCTTGAGAAAGGCTTATATTGCTATATACTTTCCTCTTAGGACTGCCTTTGCTACATCCCAAAGATTTTGAACGGTTGTGTTTTCATTTTCATTTTCATTTGTTTCTATGAATTTTTTAAATTCTTCTTTAATTTCCTGGTTGACCCATTCATTCTTTAGTAGGATGCTCTTTAGCCTCCATGTATTTGAGTTCTTTCCAACTTTCCTGACCTGATTTGAGACCTGATTTGTGACCCAGGATGTGATGTATTCTGGAGAATGTTCCATGGGCACTAAAGAAGAATGTGTATTCTGTTGCTTTGGGATGGGATGTTCTGAATAGATCTATGAAGTCCATCTGGTCCAGTGTGTCATTTAAAGCCTTTATTTCCTTGTTGATCTTTTGCTTAGATGATCTGTCCATTTCAGTGAGGGGTTTGTTAAAGTTCCCTACTATTATTGCATTATTTTTTTAAATGTTTTATTTGTTTATTCATGAGAGTCAGAGAGAGAGAGAAAGAGAGGCAGAGGCAGAGGGAGAAGCAGGCTCCCTGCCTAGCAAGGAGCCCAATGTGGGACTCAATCCCAGAACCCTGGGATCATGACCTGAGCTGAAGGCAGTCACTTAACCATCTGAGCAACCCAGGCGCCCCTATTATTGCATTATTGTTGATGTGTTTCTTTGATTTTGTTATTAATTGGCTTATATAATTGACTGCTCCCATGTTAGGGGCATTGATATTTAAAATTGTTAGATCTTCTTGTTGGATAGACCCTTTAAGTATGATGTAGTGTCCTTCCTCATCTCTTATAGTCTTTGGTTTAAAATCTAATTTGTCTGATATAAGGCTTGCCACCCACGCTTTCTTTTGATGTCCATTAGCATAGTAAATGGTTTTCCACACCCTCAGTTTAAATCTGGAGGTGTCTTTGGGTCTCAAATGGGTCTTTGGGTCTCTTGCATACAGCATATCGAAGGGTCTTTTTTTTTTTTTTTTTTTAATCCAATCTGATACCCTGTGTCTTTTGTCTGGGGCATTTAGCCTATTTACATTCAAGGTAACTATTAAAAGATATGAATTTAGTGTCACTGTATTGCCTGTAAGGTGACTGTTGCTGTATCTTGCCTGTGTTCCTTTCTGGTCTATGTTACTTTTAGGCTCTCTCTTTGCTTAGAGGACCCCTTTCAATATTTCTTATGGGGCTGGTTTGGTGTTCGCAAAATCTTTTAGTTTTTGTTTGTCCTGGAAACTTTTTTTTTTTTTAAATATTTTCATTATTTGACAGAGAGAGACACAGCGAGAGAGGGAACACAAGCAGAGGGAGTGGGAGAGGGAGAAGCAGGCTTCCTGCCAAGCAGGGAGCCCGATGCGGGGCTCGATCCCAGGACCCTAGGATCATGACCTGAGCCGAAGGCAGACACTTAACGACTGAGCCCCCCTGGCACCCCTGTCCTGGAAACTTTTTATCTCTCCTTCTATTTTCAATGACAGCTTAGCTGGATATAATATTCTTGGCTGCATATTTTTCTCATTTAGTGCTCTGAATATATCATGCCAGTCCTTTCTTGCCTGCGAGGTCTCTGTGGATAGGTCTGCTGCCAACCTAATGTTTCTACCACTGTAGATTACCGATGTCTTGTCCTGAGCTGCTTTCAGGATTTTCTTTTTGTCTCTGAGACTTGTGAGTTTTACTATTAGATGTCAGGGTGTTGACCTATTTTTATTGATTTTAAGGGGGGGTTCTCTGTGCCTCCCGGATTTTGATGTCTGTTACCTTCCATAGATTAGGGAATTTCTCTGCTATAATTTGCTCCAATATACCTTCTGCCCCTCTCTCTCTTCTTCTGGGATCCCAATTCTTCCAATATTGTTTCATCTTATATTATCACTTATGTTTCAAATTCTCCCCTTGTGATCCAGTAATTGTTTATCTCTCTTTTTCTCAGCTTCTTTATTCTTCATCATTTGTTCTTCTATATCACTAATTCTCTCTTCTGCCTCATTTATCCTAGCAGTTAGAGCCTCCATTTTTTATTACCTTTTTTAATAGCCTTTTTGATTTTGATTTGGTTAGATTTTAGTTCTTTTATTTCTCCAGAAAGAGATTCTACAGTATCTTCTATGTTTTTTTCAAGCCCAGCTAGTATCTTTATAATTGTCATTCTGAACTCTAGTTCCGACATCTTACTATGTCCCTATTGATTAGGTCCCTGGCAGTCAGTACTGCCTCTTGTTCCTTTGTTTTTTGTTTTTGAGCTGAATTTTTCCATCTTGTCATATTGTCCAGAGGAGAATAGATGAATGAGAGAACAAATTGCTAAAAGGACAACAATGACCCCAGAAAAATATACACTAAACAAATCAGAAGGAACCAGAAAACGGGGGGGGGGGGGGGG